>NC_071653.1:1401079-1666849 GCF_014839835.1 Dryobates pubescens | reverse complement strand
CATCTTTACATTTTGCCAAACACAAACCGAACCAAAACAAAACAAAACAAAACAAAACAAAACAAAAAAAAAAAAAAAAACCAAAAGGGGGGGGAGGAAGATAGAACACCCCCGTAGCAGAAAAAATTAACTCATGATAACCCTAGAGATGCTGCAACCCTAGAAACATCAACCCTAGAAGTGCTGTAACCCTCTCACCACAAGACACACAGCACAACTGTCATGAAAATGACAACCAGCAAACCTGCTTAGCACTGACCACAACGACTGTCACGATGATCCAAGATGTCAACAGAAAGCATCTAACTTCTAACCGAGTGTCATGGCTGCTTAACTGTTGTGTGAATGTTAAGAGATTAGAATTACTAGGAAGAGCAAAACCACATTATTATGTGTAAGTTTATATTGGGCAATGCAATGAAGCTCTTTCTGCTCTTGCTGTTTGTCTGCAAGTTTTCTGTCTGTGAAGCTAGAGCCTGGCCAGATCTACCTTTACAGATTAAAGAAATCTTGCTACCATTAAACAATTCATGATTTTTGACCATCCTAGAGAAAGATGCAACATAACCCTAAGGCAGATTGTAAAAGACAGTGCTAAGGATTACATTTGTGTCTCAATCTCTGTATGCAATGTGTTCAGGCATAATCAAGTCTTCTCTGTCAATAAGAGGAGTGAAATGTAAAGATCAGAACTATCAAGATCTAAGTTCTTCTTTACAATGTCTGTTATCTTTGACCATGGATTATGCCAGCTCTGTTAGAACGATGTAACTAGCTCAGCTTAAGCTTTGTGCCTTGTACAGGTTACATCAGTCTGTTAGACATGCTGCACTGCAGAACTTTTGCTCTTGCTCTACAGCTTAGCTTTACCTTGCTTGCTTCTGTGTATGCAAGTACTGTCCTGTATGGGATGAGAATAACTTCCTTGACCAGATTGCTCACAAAAACAAAAAGGGGGATTTGTGGGAACACCAGTTATGAGTGGTGTGAGCAATCTAGCAGTTCAGGCCTAAGAGCCTGACATGGTGGTAGGCCATGCTCAGCAGAAGTGCAGAGCCAGCTACCAGTATGCCAAAACAGTGCTGTGCCTGCAGCACTGTAACTAAAACAAGATGCTGGTAGCTAGAAACATAGTGAGTTATCTCGGGACAACAGGACATGCACCTGCATCAACAAACCTTGCGTGTCATCCATAGTTGGACCAATAATCTACAGTAGTGTGATGTGTGGTCACTCATAGGGGACCAATGAGTCCATGCCAACAAGGCACACCAAGGTTATATAAATTGTAGCAGTTTCCTTGCTACGCACTTCTTCTTCTTTTCCTGCCTGTCCTGTCTCCTCTCCTTCCATGCTTTACCGCACCATGCTTTCACCATAGGCCTGAGCCATAGGCCTGAGCCATAGGCCTGCAATACTGGAACAATAAAGGATCAATACCTGATCATATTGGTCAGCCGTATTGATTCCAAGAACCTCCGTTGTCGCCATATCTGGCTAAAGATTCCCTCGGATTTGGGTATGATTCCCTGGATTTGGGCCTGATTCCCTACAGATTTGGGTCTGATATCCCAGGATTTGGGTCTGATTCCAACAGATTTGGTTGAGATCTACCATGGACTTGGGGCTAATTCCCTTGATTTGGGTGTGATTCCCCTGGATTTGGGTCTGATTCCAAAAGGATTTGGGTCTGATTCCCTGGATTTGGGCCTGATTCCCTACAGATTTGGGTCTGATATCCCAGGATTTGGGTCTGATTCCGACAGATTTGGTTGAGATCTACCATGGACTTGGGGCTAATTCCCTTGATTTGGGTGTGATTCCCCTGGATTTGGGTCTGATTCCAAAAGGATTTGGGTCTGATTCCCTGGATTTGGGTCTGATCCCCTTGGATTTGGGTCTGATTCCCCTGGATTTGGGTCTGATCCACACGGATTTGGGTCTCATTCCCTATGGATTTGGGTCTCATACCCTATGGATTTGGGTCTGATATCCCTGGGTTTGGGTCTGATTCCCTGGATTTTAGTCTGATGTCCCTGGATTTGGGTCTGATTCCCCTGGATATGGGTCTGATCCCCACGGATTTGGGTCTGATTCCTCTGGATTTGGGTCTGATCCCCAAGGAATTGCATTTGATATCCCCAGATTTGGGTCTGATTCCCCTGGATTTGGGTCTGATTCCCCCGGATTTGGGTCTGATCCCCAAGGAATTGCGTTTGATATCCCCAGATTTTGGTCTGATTCCCAAGGATTTGGGTCTGATTCCCATGGATTAGGGGCTGAATGCCATGGATTTGGATCTGATCCCCACGGATTTGCATCTGATATCCCCAGATTTGCATTTGATATGCCCGGATTTGGGTGTGATTCCCTAGGATTTGGTTCTGATTCTCACGGATTTGGTCTGATCCCCACGGATTTTGGTCTGATTCCTCAGGATTTCTGTCTGATTCCCTGGATTTGGGTCTGATCTCCCTGGATTTGGTTCTGATTCCCCTGGATTTGGGTCCCATCCCCACGGATTTGGGTCTGATCCTCTGGACTTGGGTCTGATCCCCCTGGATTTGGTTCTGATCCCCTGGATTTGGGGCTTATTCCCTGGATTTGGGTCTGATCCCCTGGATTTGGGTCTGATTCCCCTGGATTTGCATCTGATCCCCTGAATTTGGGTCTGATCCCCACAGATTTGGGTCTGATTCCCCTGGATTTGGGTCTGATCCCCCTGGATTTGGTTCTGATCCCCTGGATTTGGGGCTGATTCCCTGGATTTGGGTCTGATCCCCTGGATTTGGGTCTGATCCCCTCGTATTTGCATCTGATCCCCTGGATTTGGGTCTGATCCCCTGGATTTGGGGCTGATTCCCTGGATTTGTGTCTGATCCCCTGGATTTGGGTCTGATGCCCACGGATTTGCATCTGATCCCCTGGATTTGGGTCTGATCCCCAGGGATTTGGGTCTGATTCCCCTGGATTTGGGTCTGATCCCCTGGATTTGGGTCTGATCCCCCTGGATTTGGTTCTGATCCCCTGGATTTGGGTCTGATTCCCTGGATTTCGGTCTGATCCCCTGGATTTGGGTCTGATCCCCTGGATTTGCATCTGATCCCCCGGATTTGGGTTTGATTCCCCAGGATTTGGGGCTGATTCCCTGGATTTTGGTCTGATCCCCACGGATTTGGGTCTGATTCCCCTGGATTTGGGTCTGATCCCCTGGATTTGGGTCTGATCCCCAAGGAATTGCATTTGATATCCCCAGATTTGGGTCTGATTCCCAAGGATTTGGGTCTGATTCCCATGGATTAGGGGCTGTATCCCATGGATTTGGGTCTGATTCCCTGGATTTGGATCTGATCCCCACAGATTTGGTTCTGATCTAACCAGGATTTGTAGTCTGATTCCCCTGGATTTGGGTCTGATTCCCTGCATTTGTGTCTGATTGCCCTGGATTTGGGTATGATTCCCCAGGATTTGGGTCTGTTCCCCTCGGATATGGGTCTCAACCCCCTGGATTCTGATTCCTTGCATTTGTGTCTGATTCCCTGGATTTGGGTCTGATTCTCACGGATTTGGGTCTGATCCCCACAGATTTGGGTCTGATTCCCTGGATTTTGGACTTATTCCCTGTATTTTTGTCTGATTCCCCTGGATTTGGGTGTGATTCCCCTGGATTTGGCTCTGATTCCCCTGGATTTGGTTCAGATCCCATCAGATTTGGGACTGATTCCCACGGATTTGGGTCTGATTCCCCTGGATTTGGGGCTGATTCCCTGGATTTGGGTCTGATCCCCACGGATTTGCATCTGTTTCCCTGGATTTGGGGCTGATTCCCAAGGATTTGGGTCTGATTCTCACGGATTAGGGGCTGAATCCCATGGATTTGGGTCTGATTCCCTGGATTTGGATCTGATCCCTATGGATTTGGTTCTGATCAACCCCGGATTTGTGTCTGATTCCCCAGGATTTGGGTCTGTTCCGCTCGGATATGGGTCTGAACCCCCCGGATTTGGGTCTGATCCCCACGTATTTGGGTCTGATTCCGCAGGATTTGGGTCTGCTTCCCTGGATTTGGGTCTGATCCCCACGTATTTGGGTCTGATCCCCACGGATTTGGGTCTGATCCCCTGGATTTGGGTCTGATCCCCTCGTATTTGGGTCTGACCCCACAGATTTGGGTCTGATCCCCCTATATTTGGGTCTGATTCCCCTGGATTTGGGTCTGATCCCCTGGATTGGGGCTGAGCCCCTAGATTTGGGTCTGATTCCCATGGATTTGGGTCGGATCCCCACGGATTTGGGTCTGATTCCCAGGGATTTGGGTATGATCCCCCTGGATTTGGGTCTGATTCCCTGGATTTAGGTCTGATCCCCTGGATTTGGGTCTGATTTCCTCGGATTTGGGTCTGATCCCCTGGATTTGGGTCTGATCCCCAAGGAATTGCATTTGATATCCCCGGATTTGGGTTTGATTCCCTGGATTTGGGTCTGATTCCCATGGATTAGGGGCTGAATCCCATGGATTTGGGTCTGATCCCCACGGATTTGGATCTGATCCCCACGGATTTGGTTCTGATCGACCCTGGATTTGTGTCTGATTACCCATGATTTGGGTCTGTTCCCCTCAGATATGGGTCTGAACCCCCCAGATTTGAGTCTGATTCCCTACGGATTTGGGTCTGATTCCCCTGGATTTGGGTCAGATCCCCACGGATTTGGGTCTGATCCCCTGCATTTGGGTCTGATTCCCATGGATTTGGGTCAGATCCCCACGGATTTGGGTCTGATTCCCAGGGATTTGGGTATGATCCCCCTGGATTTGGGTCTGATTCCCTGGATTTAGGTCTGATTCCCTGGATTTGGGTCTGATTTCCTCAGATTTGGGTCTGATCCCCAAGGAATTGCGTTTGATATCCCCGGATTTGGGTTTGATTCCCTGGATTTGGGTCTGATTCCCATGGATTAGGGGCTGAATCCCATGGATTTGGGTCTGATTCCCTGGATTTGGAGCTGATCCCCACGGATTTGGTTCTGATCGACCCTGGATTTGTGTCTGATTACCCATGATTTGGGTCTGTTCCCCTCGGATATGGGTCTGAACCCCCCAGATTTGAGTCTGATTCCCTACGGATTTGGGTCTGATTCCCCTGGATTTGGGTCAGATCCCCACGGATTTGGGTCTGATCCCCTGGATTTGGGTCAGATTCCCTGGATTTGGGTCTGATGCCCACGGATTTGGGTCTGCTTCCCTGGATTTGGGTCTGATCCCCTGGATTTGGGTCTGATTCCCCAGGATTTGGGTCTCATCCCGACAGATTTGGGTCTGATTCCCCTGGATTTGGGTCTGATGCCCACGGATTTGGGCCTGCTTCCCTGGATTTGGGTCTGATCCCCTGGATTTGGGTCTGATTCCCCAGGATTTGGGTCTCATCCCGACGGATTTGGGTCTGATTCCCCAGGATTTGAGTCTGATGCCCACGGATTTGCATCTGATCCATTGGATTTGGGGATGATTCCCTGGATTTGGGTCTGATCCCCTGGATTTGGGTCTGATCCCCTGGATATGGGTCTCATCCCGATGGATTTGGGTCTGATTCCCCAGGATTTGGGGCTGATTTCCACAGATTTGGGTCTGATTCCCAGGGATTTAGGTCTGATCCCCATGGATTTGGATCTGATTCCCGGGGATTTGGGTCTGATTCCCCAGGATTTTGGTCTGATTTCCTGGATTTGGGTCAGATCCCCATAGATTTAGGTCTGATATCCCTGGATTTGGGTCTGATTCCCATGGATTTGGGTCTGATTCCCCTGGATTTGGGTCTCATTACCCTGGATTTTGGTCTGATCCCCAAGGAATTGCGTTTGATATCCCCAGATTTGTGTCTGATTCCCAAGGATTTGTGTCTGATTCCCATGGATTAGGGGCTGAATCCCATGGATTTGGGTCTGATTCCCTGGATTTGGTGCTGATCCCCATGGATTTGGTTCTGATCGACCCTGGATTTGTTTCTGATTCCCCAGGATTTGGGTCTGTTCCCCTCAGATATGGGTCTGAACACCCTGGATTTGAGTCTGATTCCCTGGATTTGGGTTTGATTCCCCAGGATTTGGTTCTGATCCCCACAGATTTGGGTCTGATATCCTGGATTTTGTTCTGATTCCCTGTAGTTTTGACTGATTCCCCTGGATTTGGGTCTGATTCCCCTGGATTTGGGTCAGATCCCCACAGATTTGTGTCTGATCCCCTGGATTTGGGTCAGATTCCTGGGATTTGGGTCTGATGCCCACGGATTTGGGTCTGATCCCCTGTATTTGTGTCTGAGCCCCACAGATTTGCATCTGATCCCCTGGATTTGGGTCTGATCCCCACGGATTTGTGTCTGATTCCCTGGATTTCAGTGTGATCCCCTCGGATTTGGGTCTGATTACCTGGATTTGGGTCTGATTCCCCTGGATTTGGGTCTGATCCCCACGGATTTGGGTCTGATTCCGCAGGATTTGGGTCTGATTACCTGGATTTGGGTCTGATTCCCCTGGATTTGGGTCTGATCCTGTGACTGTTTGAGGCTGTGCCTTTAAGGACAAACACTGCTGGAACACACTGGCTAAATATTTTCGGTACTAGAACCAAAACATTCTGACATTCTAAATGAATTTCATTGGTGCATGGATAAAATGCAACTTTAGATTGTGGAGCAGTTGGAATTTTTTTTCCCCCGGTTCAGTTTGGTTTGGGAGTTGGGGGAGTTTGGGTTTCAGCCTGTTCTCCCTGCCTGCTTCTCTGCGAACTGCTGGAGTTGGCCCTCAGATAAGCAAAAACTAATCCTGCATGGGCTTTTGAAGCTTACTAACAACTCTTTTCCTTAATAACTTGCCTTTCTTTCTCTCTAACCCCTTTTTGGGGAAAAAAGGGAGGTAGGGGGGGAGAGAGGGGGTTACAGGGAGGGGATCCCTCCTGGGGGAGGGATTTTTGTTGTGTTATTTCTCTTTGCTGTATATTTCTGTGTATATATTGTAAATACCTGTATATATTGTGTTATATATAACTTGCTTTCCATATATGCTTGTAAATATATAGCTTTGCTCCTTTGACTGAGCTAGTTGTGGTTTCTTACTCTGTGGAGGAGGGAGAGCTAAGCCCTCTCTCAACCTACCACATTATTGGCTGCCCAACTCGGGGCTTGGTTGATAAATTAGTTTGATTTATTGCTTGCTTGAGTTGGACGAGCAAACATGAAGGTGTTTTGGCTTTTAGAGTGTCTGCTCTTCTCAGTCTTCAGTGTATTGATCTACAAGTATTGCCTGGGTATGATTATCGATCAGATAGGTAAATATATAATGCAAAAATTGTATTTGTGGTTTAAGTACAAGATTCAGTTCCTATATGATCCGTGCCTGGATTTCTTTTTGGTGAGGAGATACAGAAATGTTACATCTACTACTCTCCCTATTGAGATAAAGGAGTTTAAGATTCCAGTCGGTGAAAGGGTAATTTTAAGTGATGGCTGGGATCCAAAGCTGATTTTCTCGATGTGTGTAATCCTGCTGCTAGTGATAAGTAATGTGTATTTGTTAGTAACACTGTACCGGGAGAGAAAAGTGTCTAAGGCATGTTTTGTTATAAAACGGAGGGTTAAGAGACGGAAACACCACCCTGGCTCTGCTTCAGAAACATCCAGTGATGATGATAATGGAGAATCTGTGTCAGTTAAAGATAAAGCTAAAAAGTCTATTGGAATGGCAGCTCTGAATGGCAGTGTTGATGATTCTGGCAAGTAGCCAGGGGCTGCAGCAGCCCCAAACATGGCAGCTCCCGCGTCCCCGGCAGCCACCATTAACGAGGCAAAGTCATTTCCTCCTTCTTCCATGGCAGGAGCGGAAGCGTCCTCCAGAGCAGCTAATCTGTCTCAAAGCTTATCAGCTTCTGATAATAAGGCAGCTGGAAACCCAAACACAGCTCCAGTAAAGCAAGTAGCAGTTTTAACAACAAGGAGGGGTAAGCCTAAAGCTGATTCAGGAGCTGATGGGGATGCACAGCAAGGTTCTTCTGCTGGGGAGGAAGAGAAAATTTGTCTTAAAAATATAGCTGAGTTATTGAGATCATCAGAGGATCGAGATGCATCTCTTGGTAGGACAGCAGCTAGTGGTGGTGCTTCTCAGCTTAAAGGGATCCTTGAGAGAGTGACAGAAAGGTTGTTGGGATCACAAGTTGAGGAAGAGGAGGCAAAGGAGCAAGAAGAAGATGACATAACTGACTGCTCTTCACCACGTGAGGAATTGCAAAATGTGAGAAAAGACTACCTCAGAGCAGATAAGGAGCCAGTTCTCGCTTGGCTTGGCAGATGCTATGATACAGGTGCTCCAGCTCTAATGGTTGGAGACAAGTCAGCAGCTCAGCTAGGAACTCTCTCAAAGGATAATGGAACAGACAGACATCTAGGCAAGGCTTTCGGTAAGGTTAATCTGTGGATACGCCTTTTAATGGCGGTTCTCATGAGATACCCTTCCCGAGATGACCTTCCTTGGAATCCTAAGCCCTGGACTACCATAGATGAGGGAATTAAGCGTCTGAGAGAATTTGCTGTTAGAGAGATACTCTATGGTGAACATGAATCTCTGAATCCTGATGGTGTTCCTGTAGGAAATGGTCTTGCTAAAAAGCTCATCAAGCTTGCTCCTTCTAATTATGCAAACATTCTGGCAAGCTGTGGCCGTTTGACGCTGTGCCTTTAAGAAAGGGGCACACTGGCTAAATGTTTGTAAAATATTTTGGTATTCTAAACGAATTTCATTGGTAGGATTGTGGGAGGAGAGATTGGACCCAGGGGAGTTGGGAACTTTCTCTCAGTCTTCCTTCCTTCGCTGTCCCTTTCGGCTGGATCTGCTTCTGGGCTTCTTGCCAAAAGATAAGAACTAACTCCCTGTGCATAGGCCTCCGCTTGCTGTACTAACTCCCTTTTCGTCTCTTCTTCTACCTCTTTTGGGGGAGAAGGGAGGTAGGGGGGTGAAGGGGGCACAGGGGGAAGCCCCCTCTGTGGGGGGTCTGGTTTTAAAAAACACAAAGCAATCACTCTAAGACCATCCCTGTTAACCTTTCCAGTTGCTCTGTTGGGCTGAGTTGCGTTAAGTTAGCTAGGAGCAAAACTTGTTACTGATCCTTTTCTGTAGCGGTTACTGGTCAGCAACCAACCCCCAAATTAAAATGGACAACAGATAATCTAGAATGGGTCAACAGTGGTTGCTCAGACAAGATAGGCTGCAAGTTCTTAAGACCCTAATACGGAAACAATAGCAACTAGGGCACACCTTGCTAGCCACCCTCAACCCACCCCTACCCCCACCCCCAGAAAAAGGAGGATTTTCTGGTACAACTTTAGTCTACCGAAGCTCTGCTCTGATTTAAAGCACCAGTGCTAATTTCATCATTTCTGATTGCAGTGTCCTTAAGAGATTTGTTATTTGTTGAGGAATGGCTTGCAAAGACATGGTTCTATGGAACACTGGTTTGAACAGAGTATGTAGGCCGGACTCCATCTTGTTATTTACTGCTCACAGTAAGCTAGTGTGTTGATGCAGCCAGGCCACCATGGCCTTGTAGCTGTGCTTGCAGCTGCCTGCAAAGGATAACAGGATACCAAAGCAAGGTCACTACGCCCTTACAGGCGATAACAAGTAAAGAAGAATGTAAAACAGAATTCTTGTGATTATCTCATCAGGATGTGAAAGCAGGATGTTTAACGGCAGAAGGTGGGGTTGTCAGCTAGGCTACTGTATATAAGAAGTGTCTGATGCTCAATAAAGTTGGATTTCGTGGATCATATTGATCGTTGGCGACCCCTTCTTGCAACAGTTATTTAGAGTTTTGCTAAGTTTTCCTAGTAAGCATAATGAATAGTAAGCATTTGGTGTTTACAGGTACTTAGTACATAGTAATTGCAGTAAGGTGTACATAACTACTTAGTAATGAGTTCACATTGTAAGATTCTCTTTTGGTTCAAACCTTCTTAGCTGTGTGCCTCGGCATTGCAAAGGAGCTCCATGTAATATAGTTAAGGTTTGTAGTAAATAGGTATTAATTTTTAAAAGTATTCCTTAGCTAATGTAACATCTTTCAGTTTCCCTGTTAGATATTGACTAGAAAAAATACAAATAATACCAAAAAAAGTAAAAGAGAAAACAAGTACAAAAAAACTTTTAAAAATAAAAATATATATAAGAAAACAAAACCAAAAAATTACAACTTAGATGCAAAAAGTACAATTAAAAAAATAACAAAAAGTATTAAAAAAATTAGATACAAAAAATAGAGTACAAACCAACAAAATAATAACAAAAAATAATATTTTTTAAAAAATTAAATAAAAACAATTTAACAAAATAATAATAAAAACCCCAACAATAATAAAGAAAAAACAAACTAAAAAATCATAAGGATTACTAACAAAAAATAGCTATTAACAAGAAACATAAGGATTATTACCAAAAATCAAATAAGGATTATCAAGACAAACAAAAACCCCTATAAAAAAAATTCAATAAAATTAAAATGAAAAAAAAAAGAATAGAAATGAAGAAGGTTAAAAAATAATTAAAAAAGCAAAAAGCAAAATTAAAATAGAAAATAGCTTAAATAAAACAAACATGCACAAAATAAAAAATTGATTAGAATAAAAAAGTAAATTACAAATTTTTAAAATTACAATAAAAATAAAAAATAATAAAATTTAACAAAAAAGTTTAAAAACAAATAAATTAATAACTGACAAAACATTATTATTATTATTATTATTATTATTATTATTATTATTATTATTATTATTATTATTAAATACAAAAATTTTAAAAATTAGGAAAAAAATTAAAAACTAGATTAAAATTAACAATAAAAACAAAAAAAGAATTATAGATGAAGACAATACATACAATGGAAAAAAATACACTAAAACAGTATAAAATAATAACAAAAATAAAAAATGAATTAAAAATTAAGCAAAACCCCAAAAATAGATTAAAAGTTTAAAATATTAAAAATATGTGGAATCATAGACTGATAGAATCAGTCAGGGTTGGAAGGGACCACAAGGATCATCTGGTTCCAACCACACTGCCATGGGCAGGGACACCTCACACTAGATCAGGCTGGCCAGAGCCTCATCCAGCCTGGGCTTAAACACCTCCAGGCATGGGGCCTCAGTCACCTCCCTGGACAACCCATTCCAGGGCTTCACCACTGTCATGGTGAAGAACTTCTTCCTCACATCCAGCCTGAATCTCCCCACCTCCAGCTTCATTCCAGCTGTCACTTCCTGACATGCTAGGAAGTCCCTCCCCAGCGTTCTTGTAGGCTCTCTTCAGATACTGGATGGCCACAGTTAGGTCACCTCAGAGCCTTCTTCTCTGTCAACTGCAATCATCACAATAAACAACGGCAGAAGAATCAAGACCATTAGGAAACAGCATTGCCCATGCAGTCGAACATCGATCACAGTAACTGTTATGATAATCTGGGATCAAAAGCATCACTCAGAAGAATGTACCACAGCACCATGTGAATTAGGACTGAATATCATGGTGGTTTGATTGTTGTGTGACTAGAGAAAATGTTCCTATGGACTTATCTGTTATCTCACCAGTTTGCTAGAATTTTACACACCTAGAGGGAAAATCAAAATTCATTATAACACAACATGCATTTGCATTGTAGGTTGGAAACAAAAACAATCAAATAAATACCCTCAAATAAAAAGGGGGAATTTCAATATGTCACAAAAAAATGAATGAATATTGGTCACTGACACATTGATGTTGGTCTCCTCTCACAGGTAATCAACAATAGAACAAGAGGGGACAGCCTCAAGCTGGAGCAGGGGAGGTTTGGACTGGACAGTATGAAATATTTTTTGTCACTAGAAGAGTGGTCAGGGAGTGGAATGTGCTGCCCAGGGAGGTGGTGGAGTCCCCAACCCTGGATGTATTATAAAGGTGGTTTGGATGTGGTGCTTGGAGATACGATTCATGGGTGACTCTTGTAGAGCAGGGTTCTGGGTTGGACTTGGTGATCCTGAGAGTCTTCAGCAACCTGAATATTTCTGTGAGTCTGAGACACTTCTACCAATTTCTGAGACTGTTAGTGTTTCTATTTGCAGTTTTTAGCCAGTAGTTTATTGTCCCTGTGCTGGTAGATGGCATCTTGCATATGCCTCACTTGCTGAAACTTCATCTTCTGTTCAGTCTGCCAGGGTTGTTCTTGGAGGGGTTTGCACTTCAGAGGCTGTGGAGACTTAGTTTGTCTTCTAAAATCTGTTTGGGCACTCATCCCAGCAATTGAAGGGAAAAAGCTGCAGGCATGGGACAGTGTAGGAGAGGCTGCAGTAGGGATGGCCAAGGGCTCTGGCAAGGCTGAGAGACCCAACAGCACCAAGGTCTTTGTGCCCTTGGCTCTGGCAGTTGCCTCTGCCACCAAGGCCTGTGAGGAGAAACTTGGCTTTGAGGCTTTCAGACTCTACTATTCCAAGGGCAGTGGTCAGGGCTTGGCCTTTCTGCTTCCTAGACCAAAGGCAAGTTTTTCTGCCCTGTACTTTGCCTTTGTCTCCCTGCAATCCTGGCCTTTAACAAGCTGCTCTAACGAGTCCCTGGGGAGCCTTTGTCAGTAACAAGCCTCAGTGAGGCCAATCAGTGCTTCAAGGTACTTTGGAGTTTGCTTCTGCCTTGGACTTGTTGAGAGGCTCCTTGGCAGAGTCTCCTGGCAGTACCTAAGGATGATGTAATCAGCCCCAAATACTCCATGGGGCTCATTAAATACTGCTGAGCCACAATTTATCCTCTAATTCTTGTTAAGATTTATACAGCTAATTGGAGAGGTATTTATTACACAAAGCATCTGATGAAAATGATTTCACAGGGTGAAACAGAGCCCAGAGCCACAGGTGAGGGACAGGATCTGCCTTGCCAGGGGCTGGGGCTCAGGGCTTGGCCCTTTGGATCAATGAAACTCCTCCAGGTTTCCTCAGCAGCAGAGCCACCTTGAGCTGCTTGTCCTGACCTGTCAGCACTGCCTCAGTTCTCTGCTCTCCCCACAGCCTGGAGATGCTTCAGTGCCTCCAGTGATGCTTCCCTTGCACCCACTGTCTCCTTCTGCTCTAACCAGACCCTGGGGACCCTTTCCCAGTATGCTTCAGTGGGACCCATTAACAGTAGAAGAAACTTCAGACTATGAGTATGACTTTGACTTCTGGAGAGGTTTCATCAGCTTCCTCTCAGTCCCTGAGGTTTACAGGGCACCAAAAGCTACCAGAGGAGTTATTAAAACACCTTGGGCTGGTTGTGTTCTGCCCTATCGGGCCAGGCTCCTGGGCTGGAGGAAGCTGCTGGCAAGCAGGCAGCGCTGCAGGAGACAGCTCTGGCCAGGAGCAGCTCCTCTGCACAGCACAGCAGGGCTGAGGACACTGCCAGAGGATCTCAGGGGGATGAGGAAGGCAGAGAGAGCTTCAAGATGGCTAGGGCTGGGTTGGAGATACAGAGCTCACTGGAGGAGAAATCACTGCAGTCACTGACACAGTGAGGCTGTGGGTGCAGGACACTGCAGCTCTAGCTCATGGAGGCATCTCCATCTCGGCAACTGATGCTCAGCTGAAGGCTCCTGGAGTGTGCACACAGAAGGAGGACCAAAGCCCTTCAGGTCCATCCAGTGAGCAGCAGTGAGCAGAGCTGGGGAAGGAGAAGGCTTCACCCCCAGCCCCTCTGCCTTTCTCTCTTCCCTTCTCTCTCTGTGCAGCACTGCAGGCCTGCTCCCTGTTTCTCCACCTCTCCATGGGTGTGGTGGTTTTAGGCAATGCCTTAAAAATTTAGATCACCTGCTTTGGCTGGCTTTGGCTAAGCGTAACTCATTGCTTTTATTCTCTCTCCACTCCTCCTTTCTCTCTTTCATCAGGGGATAGGGGTTAGGGGCAGTGGAACAGCTGCCGCAAGAAGGGGTCGCCACCGATCAATATGATCCACGAAATCCAACTTTATTGAGCATCAGACACTTCTTATATACAGTAGCCTAGCTGACAACCCCACCTTCTGCAGTTAAACATCCTGCTTTCCCATCCTGATGAGATAATCACAAGAATCCTGTTTTACATTCTTCTTTACTTGTTATCGCCTGTAAGGGCGTAGTGACCTTGCTTTGGTATCCTGTTATCCTTTGCAGGCAGCTGCAAGCACAGCTACAAGGCCACGGTGGCCTGACTGCATCAACACACTAGCTTACTGTGAGCAGTAAATAACAAGATGGAGTCCGGCCTACATGCTCTTGTTCAAACCATTGTTCCATAGAACCATGTTTTTGCAAGCCATTCTGCAACAAACAGCTTCCCTGGTCTCTGTTCTGGGTTTTTTTTTGTTGTTTGCTAATAGTAAATACCTGTCTAATATTGTCACTCCTGTATGTTTTGTACCTGTTCATTGCACTCCATTGTAGAGTGTAGCTCTTGCTTGTCAATACAGCTTCATTTGATTCTAACTGAGCTGCTCTGGCAAAGCTAATGCTGGGGGAAATTTCAACCCACCACAATGGGACTCTTGTTCTCTGGAATTGGGCTGTTGGCCACTTCCTGTTCTGACACCAGAGGAATCTTCCTGGCAGTTCTGGGTCCCTGCTGCATAGGAAGCTGGGATGAACTCTGCCATGGGTTGGTAGTGGTAGGGACTGAGCTGATCCATTCCTCATGCAGGTCAGGAGGGAGGATACAATGAGGCTGAGAAGTGTTCCCTAATTTGTCACTGCCTTTCCCTCCTTGGACAGGTCTCCATAGTCAGAGGCAGCAGATGGCCAACAGCAGCTCCATCACCCACTTCCTCCTGCTGCCATTCCCAGGCATAAGGCAGCTGCAGCTCCTGCACTTCTGCCTCTTCCTGGCCATCTACCTGGCTGCCCTGCTGGGCAATGGCCTCATCATCACCACCATAGCCTGGGACCACCACCTCCACACCCCCATGTACTTCTTCCTCCTCAACCTTGCCCTCCTTGACCTGGGCGCCATCTCCACCACTGTCCCCAAATCAATGGACAATTCCCTGAGGGACACCAGGGACATCTCCTATGCAGGATGTGCTGCACAAGATTTTTTTATCCTCTTTCTGCTTTCAGCAGAGGTTTCTCTCCTCACCACCATGTCCTACGATCACCATGTTGCCATCTGCAGACCCCTGCACTATGAGACCCTCCTGGGCAGCAGTTTGTCTCCACCTGGCAGCAGCTGCCTGGGGCTGTGGCTTTCTCAATGCTCTGCTGCACACAGCCAATACATTTTCCCTGCCCCTCTGCCAGGGGAATGCTCTGCACCAGTTCTTCTGTGATGTGCCCCAGATCCTCAAGCTCTCCTCCTCCACATCCTACCTCAGGGAACTATGGCTCCTCATGTTCAGTGCCTCCTTATCATTTGTCTGTTTTGTGTTGATTGTGGTGTCCTATGTGCAGATCTTCAGGGCAGTGCTGAGGATCCCCTCTCAGCAGGGACGCCACAAAGCCTTTGCCACCTGCCTCCCTCACCTGGCTGTGGTCTCCTTGTTTCTCAGCACTGGCTTCTTTGCCTACCTGAAGCCCTCCTCCATCTCCTTCCCATCCCTGGACCTGGTGGTGTCAGTTCTGTACTCAGTGGTGCCTCCAGCAGTGAACCCTCTCATCTACAGCCTGAGGAACCAGGAGCTGAAGGCTGCCCTGAGCAAACTGATCCCTGGATGCTTTCAGAAGCAATAAACTCTTCTGCAGAGCAGTTCTGATGTCACTCAGTGCAGGCCCAGCCTGGCTTCTCTACTTTGTGGTGGTGGTGTTTTACTCTTTATCAAACTGTCATCCCTTTTCTAACACATTCTCTGCTTTGCTGACCAAGAGTTTGTGCAGCAGGACCTCTGCTCCTTGGTTAAAAAAAAATAAAGAAACTTTCATTAACTTTTTCCTTCCTGAGATCCTTCCCCGGGGACTTCTTGGAGCTTCAGGTCCTCTGTAGATTGGGGGGGAGGAAGGAGTCCAAGCACTGCCAGGGAGCACCAGCATCTGAATTTCCAGGGCTGTTCTCTTTCAACTTCCAGCCTCTCCTGTGTCAGTACAAGGCCTGAGTGCTGTGGCTGTTTGGTCAGGGTTCTCCTGTTTGGCAGTCCTGTGACCACAGGCAGGCACAGGCCATTGGAACTACTAAGAACTGGCACCCAAGAACAGTTCCACAAAGACAGATGATCTGCTCAGGGCAGAGTCTGAAGGCTTAGGGCTTCATCCAAAGTTTCTCTCCAGAGCGGGCCCAAGAAAGTGTCCCACGGATGCAAACAGCAGGGAACAGCTCAAGTGTGAGTGTGCAGGGCTGGGGCACACAGCAGTGTCCTGACACAGACAGGCCTCCTGCAAGAGGCCTGAAGGAGCAGCAGAGCAGGCACTGATCTGTCTCTCTTTCACTGCACTGCCTGGGGAAGCTGTCCCAGGGTGATCATCCTGCTCTAGCCACTCACCACCACCATTTCCACCACTGATCTCTCACCACAACTTGCTAAGTTTCTTTGTCCCCCAGTTGCAGGTCACAGGCTCAGGAGGTCAGCAGTGCCTGCTGGCATTGCACAGATGAGATGCAAGCATGGCCATGGTGTGTGGGGTGAGAGGAACCTGAGTGAGCACAAACACCATCAGCTGTTGCTGGGCTACCAAGGCACTGGAGGTGTGAGTAATCTGCCAGCCTCGGGCAGGGTCAGCAGGAGTACAGGGGCACTCTGCCTGCTGCAGTGCAGAGCTTTTGTGAGGGATGGGGAAAGTCTCTGTCTGAACATCCTGAGGTGCAGAAGCAGCTCATGAGGCCAGCTCAGGTGTGGACACCTGCCCCAGGGAGATTCCTCTCAGGTGTCCTGCACAGGCTCATTGCAAATGTTGCTGTCTGCTCACATCAGCCTTCCTGGGCTGTGCCCTGAAATGTGCACAGAGCCATCAGAGAGGTTCTGGCTCCTTGGAAAAGGCATCTTCAGGAAGGCCAAGAAGGATGCTCAGCTAAATGCCAGGCTGGTCACCCTCAGCACAGTCATGGTGCTGTGTCAAAAGTGATAGATCAGATAGATCAGGCCCTTGCAGGGCAAGAAAGAGAGATCATCAAACCTGACTGATCAGAGGCAAGAAGAGGATGTTGTGTGCCTGGACCTTAGCCAGGCCTTTACCATGGTCTCCCATGATCTCTACAGAGCCAGACTGATGACAGCAGGACTGAGGAAATAGATGAGGTGTTGGGTGGGAGGGTGAGTGGTGGATTAAGCCCAAATGTCACCAGTGTAGAGTCCTCCTGGCAGCCACTTCCCAGTGGCATCCCTCAGGGCAAGCCCTTTGGCCAGCACTGGGCTATAGATGACGATGGAGATTGGAGTCAATACAGCTGACAAATATGATCAAATATTGTTCCTTTATTGTTCCAGTATTGCAGGCCTATGGTGCAGGCCTATGGTGAGTATAGCACAGTAAAGTAGAGCACAGAAGAAGAAGGGAAAGGAAAGGCAGAAGTGCCTAGCAAGCGAACTTCTACAACTTATATAAACTCAGGGTGCCTTGTTGGCACCAATGGACTCATTGATTCCCTATGAGTGACCACACATCACACTATTATAGATTATTGGTCCAACTACTGCTGACACGCGAGGTTTGTTGATGCAGGTGCATGTCCTGTTGTCCCAAGATAACTTGCTGTGTTTATAGCTACCAATGTCCTGCTTTAGTTACATGCTGCAGGCATAGCACTGTTTGGTACACTGGTAGCTGGCTCTGTACTTATGCTGAGCATGGCCTACCACCATGTCAGGCTCTAGGCCTGCACTGCCAGATTGCTCACACTGCTCGTCACTGGTGTTCCCACAAATCCCCCTTTTTGTTTTTGTGAGCAATCTGGTCAAGGGAGTTATTCTCATCCCATATGAGATACTGTTTGCATACACAGAAGCAAGCAAGGTAAAGCTAAGCTGTATAGCAAAAGCAAGAGTTCTGTAGTGCAGCATGTCTAACAGACTGATGTAACCCATACAAGGCAGAGTGCTTAATTTGAGCTAGTTACAACGTTCTGACAGAGCTGGCATAATCCATGGTCAAAGATGACAAACCTTGTAAAGAAGAACTTAGATCTTAATAGTTCCGATCTTTACATTTCACTCCTCTTATTGACAGAGAAGACTTGATTATGCCTGAACACATTGCATACAGAGATTAAGACACAAATGCAATCCTCAGCACTGTCTTTTACTATCTGCTTTAGGGGTATGTTGCATCTTTATTTTCTCTAGGATGGTCAAAAATCATGAATTGTTTAATGGTAGCAAGATTTCTTTAATCTGTAAAGGTAGATCTGGCCAGGCTCTAGCTTCACAGACAGAAAACTTGCAGGCAAACAGCAAGAGCAAAGAAGCTTCATTGCTTTGCCCAATATAAGATTACACATCATAATGTGGTTTTGCTCATCCTAGTAACACTGATCTCTTAATGTTCACACAACAGTTAAGCAGTCACGACACTCAGCTATAAGTTAGATGCTTTCTGTTGACATCTTGGATCATCGTGACAGTCATTGAGGTCAGTGCTAGGCAGGTTTGCTGATTGTCATCTTCATGACAGCTGTGCCGTGTTTGTGTGTCTTGTGGTGAGAGGGTTACAGCACTTTGCAAAGTTGATGTTTCTAGGTGTTGCCATGAGCTAACTAGCTCTTGTTGGTACCATTAAAAAACTTTTTTTGCTATGGGCTATTCTCTCTTCCCCCCCCCCCCCTTTTTTTTTCAGGTATTTATTTGATTGTTTTTGTTTCCAACCTACAATGCAAATGCATGTTGTGTTATAATGGATTTTGATTTTCCCTCTAGGTGTGTAAAATTCTAGCAAACTGGTGAGATAACATACAAGTCCATAGGAACATTTTCTCTAATCACACAACAATCAAACCACCATGATATTCAGTCCTAATTCACATGGTGCTGTGGTACATTCTTCTGAGTGATGCTTTTGATCCCAGATTATCATAACAGTTATTGTGATCAATGTTCGACTGCATGGGCAATGCTGTTTCCTCATGGTCTTGATTCTTCTGCCGTTGTTTATTGTGATGATTGCAGTTAGCAGAAAAGAAGGCTCGAGGTGACCTAATTGTGGCCATCCAGTATCTGAAGAGAGCCTACAAGAATGCTGGGGAGGGACTTCCTAGGGTGTCAGGAAATTACAGGATTAGGGAGAATGGAACAAAGCTGGGGATAGGAAGATTCAGGCTGGATGTGAGGAAGAAATTCTTCACCCTGAGTGTGGTGAAGCCCTGGAATGGGTTGTCCAGGGAGGTGGCTGAGGCCCCATGCCTGGAAGTGTTTGAGACCAGGCTGGACGAGGCTCTAGCCTGCCTGACCCAGTGTGAGGAGTCCCTGCCCATGGCAGTGTGGTTGGAACTAAATGATCCTTGTGGTCCTTTCCAACCCTGACTCATTCTATGAGTCTATGATTCCACATATTGTGTAACTAATTATTTGTTTTTACTGTGAGCTATTGTCAAATTTTTAATTTTCTGTTTTATTTTTTAATATTTTTTAAAAATCTATTTCATATTTTTAAAAAATCTATTTCATTTTGTTTTGATTTTGTTATGTATATTATTTTTTGTTTTCTGAGTTTAATTTGGATATGTCTTTTCCATTATTTTTACATGGCTTTAATTGTTTTTGTTCAATTTTTAAACTTCTTTTTATTTCAATTTATTTTTTGTAAATTATTTTTATATATTTTCTCTTTAATTCTAATTTGATTAATTTTATTTTTAATTTTATTTTAAATGTATTTCTTTTATTATTTATTATTTTTTCTTTTTGTTGTTATTTTTGATTTTTAGTTATTATTTTCTATGCTGAATTTATTCATTATTTTTATATATTTAATATATTTTAATATGTTTAATGTATTTTTATTTTTTCCATTGTATTTTATTTTTTCATCTATACTGTTTAACCATTTTTTGTTAATTTGTGTTGTTAATTGTAACCTAATTATGACTTTCTTTTTTGCTAACTCTAATCTAACTTTTACACAGTTTTTCTAATTAGTGTTATTTTTGTATTTTATTTTAATTTTTTTTGTTCTTTAAATTTTTATTATTATTTTTAACTTACTTCTTGTCATTTTTTAATGTATTTCTTTTTTACCTTCATTATTATTATTATTTTATTGTACTTTTTTAGTCTGTATTTTAATTTGTTATTCTAATCAATTTTTTATTTTTAATTTCTCTTATATATATTCTTTTATGTATCTAGTTTTTAATCTTTTATTTGTTGATCTTATATTCTTTATTTTAATTATTTTTATTTTGCATGTTTATTTAATCTATTTTCTATTTCAATTTTTATTTTTGCTTTTTTATTATATTTTGTAACCTTCTTTTCTAGTAATTCTTTTTTGTCATTATTGTTCATTTTAACTTTCTTGATTTTTTCTTTTTATAGAGTTTTTGTTTTAATCTAGTAGTCTTGATAGTCCTTATTTTTTTTTCTCACAATTCTTATGTTTTTTGTTAATAGCTATTTTTTGTTAGTAATCCTTATGATTTTTTAGTTTGTCATATTTTGTTTTAAATATTTTTATTTTTATTGTTGCCCTTCTTGTTTATTATTCTGTTATTTAGTACTCTTTTTTTTTTATCCAGAGTTTTTGTACTTTTGTTACATATTTGTATGTTCAATTTTTTTTTTGCACTTGTTACCTTTTTATTTTTGTTTACCCTTTTTTTTATTATTTGTATTTTTTCATAGTCTATGTCTAAGAAGGAAATATAAAGATGTTACATTAGCTAAAGAATACCCTTTAAAATGAATACCTATTTGCTACAAACCTTAACATTATTACATGGAGCTCCTTTGAAATGCTGAGGCACACAACTAAGAAGGTTTGAACCAAAAGAAAATCTTACAAGGTGAACTCAATGCTAAGTACTTACACCTTACTACAATTACTATGTATTAACTACCTATAAGTACCAAATGCTTACCATTCATTATGCTTACCAGGAAAACTTAACAGAACTCCAAATAACAAATCTCTTAAAGCATTGCAATCGGAAATGAAGAAATGAAGGAATTAGCACTGTAGCTTTAAATCAGAGCAGAGCTTTGGTCAGCAAGAATCGTACCAGAAAATCCTCCTTTGTCTGGGGGTGGAGTTAAGGGTGGGTTGAGGGTGGCTAGCAAGGTGTGCCCTAGTTGCTATTGTTTTTCTGCATTAGGGTCTTAACGACTTGCAGCCTATTTTGTCTGAGCAACCACTGTTCCACCCATACTGAATTATCTGTTTTCCATTTTAATTTGCTGACCAGTAGCCGCTACAGAAAAGGAACAAACATGAGTTTTGCTCCTAGCTAACTTAAGGCATCTCAGCCCATTAGAGCAACTGGAAGGGTTAACACGAACGGTCTTACAGTGATTGATTTGTCATCATTAAAGCTAATTGCACTGGCTCTTTGCTAACCCAGGTTGTTTGCATACCTTTTAAACCCATGACTCCAGAATTTGCCATCAGCAATGGCCACTGACCATTCCATTTGTGGTGAGGTATAATAGTGACATCAGCTCCAGTATCCACAATTATTGAAAGTTGTATAGTTTGTCCACAAGGGTGTCTGATAGTTACAATCTGTTCTAGTTTTCCCTTTTGGATTTCTAGGGCCAATGAGATATTAGGCATATCGGTGGATCCAAAGCCTTCTTGCCCTCAAATCCTGTTAGAAGTTTAGGCACTCGGGACTCAAATGGCATTAGCTGAGCAATTTCTGTCCCAACAGGAGTGCTAACAGGAGGGGTAATGGTATAGAGCATAATTTTCATAGCCCAGTCATAATCAGAATCTACTGAACCAGGAATTATAAGGATGCCCTGTCTGGAGGTAGACGATCTGCCAATTAACAGAGCACAGGGTCTGTGACCCAGAGGACCGTGCTGATTGGACTCAACAGCGCTTTGTGGATTCAAGAGTGATATCCACTGCTGTTGCCAGGTCCACTCCATGCTGCCAGAGGTGGCTGTGGGGTGGGGCAGTCCAAGCACCCTGGTTTGGTGTCGTCGTGCAGGGTGTACTCGCGCTGTGGGAGCAGTTTCCCTGCCTACAACAATCTGGAGTAAAATGATTAGGTCTGTGACAGTGAGCACAGCACTTTCGAGTCTGTCCAGCAGTCAGGCAATTTGATTTAAGGTGCCCAGGTTTCCCAGAAGCACGATGATTTCCACCCAGGTTGTTTCCCTTGTGCGGTGGTCATACTGGTAGTTTCACGACTGCTTCTACGGCTGTGGCTACATACGTTGCTGTGTGTCGGTGCTTCATTCGTTCTGCCGCATCCAGCAGTTGTGAGGTAGTGACACCTCTTGGTAAAATGCTCAGAACCTGTTTAGTTTTGTCATTAGCATTGTCAAATGCCAGAATATCCAGCATTTTTACCTTCAAATCTGGATTTGGGTGTTTGCAGTTTTCTTCAGGATTTCAAAATGCTCCTCACAAAGCTCCTTTATTATTTCTTTCATATCAAAGGTAGAATATTCTGTTAGCTTTCAGTTCAGAGCAGAGATGATAATTCCCCAAGTGACACTGACCCAGGCTATCTCACCAGGACATCTGCACTTGCAGGAACATCTGCCCTTCAGGTCTGACATTGAATGGACAACTTTGCTCCTCACCCTCCCCAACCTCACCATTGCTGTCCCTGCTGAATCCCAATCCCATCCAAGGCTTCCCAGGCATAGAAGCCTCTGGGTTTTGCCAATATCACTGGCATATTATCCAGATTGATTCCCCCTGACACATCCATTCGGTGGCACCCTTGTAGGCTGCACAGGAATCAGTGTGAATTGCAGTGGCAACATTCTCTGCTGCCAGCATGAGTGCAGGGCAATGCCTCTACCTGTGCACCACCTTCCACTGTCACAGTCTTCCCAGTACCAGCCTCCAGCACTGCAGCTTTCAGTTGCCATTTGCATCCCATACAGTGGGTGGGTGCAGCTGTGAACCACACTCCTCCTGCATTTGAGTCTGTGGCCAGCTCAGCTGCTACCTTAGTTGGAGACAGTTCATAGAGCAGGCCTAACAGCACCGTGTCTGCAGTCCCAGGCTGTGGTAGGTTGGAAACTTCTGCTGGAGCCTTTCTCATTTTCCAGTGAGTGTCCAGTGAGCAGCATTCAAGCCAAGAAAGACAAGGCAAAAAGAAGACATCAGGAATCTGATCAAGATCCATTCCTGGCCAGCCCTGCAGCTTGCTTCTCATCAAGGGGTCGTTGTCTTACTTCACCAGGCATGGGTGCAGGGCTCCTTGGCAGGGAAGTGTATCCCTCTCTCCCCACCCAGCCCTCCCTCAGTGTCTGGGGGGTCTCCTCGGGGTCTGAATTGCAACTGACACACCTCCCATTACAGAGTGAATGCTTTTATCACCTCCCAGTACAGGCTGGATCCTAGGATGCCCTCCCAGTACAGCCTGGGCCCTTCCCATCCTCTCTACTCAGTCCCCTGTTCAAATGCAGTGGAGCAGAGCCAAGCCCTCATCTCACCCCTTACACCTCAGCCCCTCCCATACCCACTCCTGACCCTGACTCTGCCCCCATTGCTCATCCTGGCTCCAGCCTTTACCCTTGGCATTGACCCTTGGGTGTTAACCCTAGGCCTCAACCCAGCCACAACCTAAATTCTGCCTCTCAGAACTGGTCCTCAGCTGAGCTCTTCCTAGAACACTCAGCAGGACATCTGAGGGAAGGAGACCTCTTAACTTTCTCACTAGCTGTTAGAAACTCTCCCACTGGTTCAGAGCTTAGCCTTCTGACATCAATAAAGTAATCCTGGAGCTTGGGAGAGCAAATGGAGGTAGAGCAGCAGATGGCAGCTCTAGGCAGAGAGAGAAATAAGGCTGAGTCTGGCAAGCAGGCTGGGTTCTTACACCCCTGAGCCTCACTAGCAAGAGGACAGTTCTGTGGGATTGGGAGAGGACCAACAGGAAAAATACAAGACCCATGACATGGGGACTGCAATGTTGCCAAAAGAACAGGAGATGGCTGCAAAGACCAAGACATGGAAGGACTTTGTCTCTCAAATAAGGCTTTATCCTTCTAATGCCTGTGTGTTACTGAGTCCTAGATGAGGACCATGGTTAACCTTGTCAGCATGCTTAATTCCCTCATCTAAGGTATTCCAAGGCTTAGGGTTCCATGGAAGGTGATCTCTGGATGGACACTTCCTAAGAGCTGCCAGTAAAAGACATGTCCTCAAAGGAACCTTACCAAGGTACCTGCCTAGATGCCTATCTATTCCACTATCTTTTGAGAGGGTTCCAAGCTGAGATGCTGACTTGTCCCCCACTAATGAAGCAGGGGTCCCTGTATCGTGGCACCTGCCTAGCCATGTAAGAATTGGCTCTTTCTCTCCTCTAATGTAATAGTTTCTTACATGCCTGATTTCCTGCCAGGGGACATTAGCTGCTTGGATGTTATCTTCACCAGTCTCCTCCTCTTGAAGTGGCTGTCCCCATAATCCAGCTGCTGCCCTCCATAGGATGTCTTTAAGTTCAGAAGCACCTCCATTATCTCCTGACTTACCAGAACCTGTATCCTGTCCTTCATCTCCACTAGTCACTGATGGCCTCAGCAATTCAGCTATATCTTTAAGGCAAACTTTCTCTCCATTTTCAGAAGGATCCTTTTTCACAGAAGGTCCCTGAGCAGCAGAGGGATCTTGCTATTCTTTCTGTTCTTCTGCCTCTGCATCTGCCTTGTGCCTGCCCCTGTAATCCAAAGCTGTGATTTGTTTAACTGGAGCTGCATTTAAGTTTAGAGCAGACTTTGCAGAAGCAGAAGGGGTTTGCAAGGAAACAGCACTGGCGGGTGGACTTTGGGCCCCAGCGGCTGCTGTGGAACTCGCTTCCATTCCTGCTGCTGCAGGTGGAAGAGATTTTGCCTCCTTAATGGCAGCTGGTGGAGCCACAGCCACTGGCACTGCTGTTGTGAGCTGCATCTGCACCCTGCTGGCTGAATGCCAGAACTGCTGCCAGTCTCACTCAGAGCTGCTTTCCCATTAACTCCTGCCTTCCTGTTTCTCCCTGTTTGTCCTGTTTGTGGTGTTTCTGTGTCATCCTCATCACTGGAAATTTCTGCATTTGAGTTAGAACTAGCCCTACGACAGCTGCGTCTTCTGCGTCATCTGACTGGAGCCCAACAAGGCAAGTGGTGGAAGCAAGGGATGGAGAAGGTGAATCCAGTCAGTACGCAGAGGGAAAAGCTGTCCAGCTGGCCCTGGATGTGGCAGAAGGAGAGAACTGGCCAGTGCTGTATCTCTCTACTGATTCCTGGATGGTAGCCAATGCCTTGTGGGGGTGGCTGAAGGAATGGAGGAAGAATGGGTGTCAGAGAAAAGGGAAGCCTGTTTGGGCTGCTCAGCTGTGGCAAGACATCGCTGCCCACCTGGACAGGCTGCCAACAAAGGTACGGCACATGGCTGCACACATCCCCAAGAGCAGAGCCACAGAGGAGCACCAGCACAACCACCAAGCAGATCTGGCTGCTAAAAGCTCCCAAATAGCCTTGGCCTGGGAACACAAGGGTGAGTTGTTCTTAGCTCGCTGGGCCCAGGACACTTCTGGCCACCAAGGGAGAGATGCCACATCCCAGTGGGCTGGGGACAGATCAGTGGACATCTCTCTGGAGGCCATCTCACAGGTTATCCATGAGTGTGACATCTGTGCTGCCAGCAAGCAGGCCAAGCGCATGAAGCCTCTGTGGTACGGGGGGAGATGGTGGAAATAGAAGTACAGAGAGGCCTGGCAGAGTGACTCCATCACCCTTCCTGGGTCTCACAGTGGCAAACAGCACCTACTGACCATGGTGGAGGCAAGTACAGGGTGGCTAGAAACCTACCCAGCACCTCATGCCACTGCGCGCAACACCATCCTGGGTCTGGAGAGACATGTCCTGTGGAGACACAGCACCCCTGGGAAGATTGAATGGGACAATGGAAGCCACTTCAAGAACCATCTCCTAAGGGACTGGGCAAAGTACCATGGCATTGAGTGGATTTACCACATCCCATACCATGCACCAGCTGCAGGGAAGGTAGAACACTACACTGGCTTGCTAAAGACCACCCTAAAAGCCATGGAGGGTGGAACCTTTAGGAACTGGGAAAGACACCTAGCTCATGCCACTTGGTTAGTGACCAGCAGAGGATCTGTGAACAAAGCTGGTCCTGCCCAGTGTGACCTTCTGCAAACAGTGGATGGAGATGGAGTTCCTGTGATTGCTGAGAAAAACCTGCTGGGGAAGTCGGTGTGGGTTTCCCCTGCTGCTGGTGGGGGCAAACCAAGCCGAGGGGTGGTCTCTGCTGAGGGGCCTGGTCACACCTCCTGGGTCATGTTAGAAACTGGGGACATTCAGTGTATCCCACAGCAGAACGTGACTCTGGCTGAGAGGGGATAGACTCTCACACACAAATGTAACATAGTCACTGTGTAATAGTTACAAGCTGTTCTAAGTTTTTTCTCTCCTAGTTTAATACCAGCCTAGCATCCAGGGCTCGACATAAGCACACTGCACACCTATCCAGAGATCTCCTGCATCACCTCACCTGCACCTGTTCCTGATGCCCCACAGCAAAAGACTGTTCCTGTTTCCCTACAGCAATGGACTGTTCCCGAGTTTCCTTTCCCTTTCAAAGACAGACCGATTCCTGATTCTTCTCCACAATCCTGCCCAATTCAAGCACTACCTACACTGACCAACACCAGAGAGGGAGAGACTGCCCTGAGGGAGAGAGAGCCAGGATAAAGGGGGACTTGCATCGAGGATTCGAATACCACATGTCAGGATTGGATGAAGGGGCTGTGAAAGGAGAGTGGAAGTGGAACACAGGGGTGGATTGTGATGGGCTACACCCATCCCGTAAGTAGGGGAGGAGGGCTTGTTGGAGCTTTTGCCCTCCCTGGAGGGTGTTCTCCCCATGGGAAACTGACTTAGCCTATTCCACTCCCCCTCCCTGCCCTGCAATGCTATAAGAAGGGCAGTACTGCAGCCATTAGCTTTTGGGCCCTGGCTTTGTTTGGACAACGACTGCTGGTGGTTCCCTGCTTCTCTGCCACGTGATCAGGCCTGATCCTTCTCCCTGCAGCCTCTTCAGAGAGAATGGTTTTGTATTCTTGTTCTTTTTTTTCCCCTCTCATCCATCCTTGTTCCTTGCCCTTGTGAAACTTTACCTGTTATTATTACATACATCTATATTGTTTAAAGAAAATTCTTTACCCCTCTACTTCCAAGCCAACTCCAAATTGTTTCTTGGGGGATTTGCTACTTCCCTTTCTTTTTCCTGTCTTTTGGGAAAGAGGGGGGGGGGGAGCAGGGGAAGGATTCTCAGCTTTTCCCCCATCTGAGCTTTTACATACCAGTTAAGGCTCAAACCACCTAGTCAGAAAGGCACCACAGGGTTTGAGAGGAACCATTCCAAATGCCCTGGGATGAAGCCAAGACCGACCCTAGTGGAGAAGGCCAACTGTTGGTGAGCTGTGGCAGGAGGAATGTGGCCACTCAGACACAGGAGTTGTCGTCCCCTGGACTCGGCACTGCTGAGGCCACATCTAGATGCTTGGTGTCTGGCTTTGGAAATGTCTAGTCTAAAGCAATGGAGAGGAACTGCAGAGGCTGCAGAGGACATCTGCCAGGATGCGGATTGACATCTCTGTGGAGAGGCTGAGGGACCTGGGCTGCTTCAACCTGCTGAATGGAGGCTCAGGGCACTGCCAGAGCAGTGTGCACATGGCTGAAGGGTGGTTTTGGAGGGGATGGATCTCTTCTGGGGAGTAGGGGGAGACCAAAACCTCCACAAAGTGCAGCTTGGAAGGTTCAGAGTGAAGATGAGGCCAAAGATATGTCCCTCAAAGGGCAGAGCTGCTATGCATGAGGCCATCCAGAGGTGTCAGGAAATGGCAGGGGGAGAGCTGGGTGGGGAAGCAAGACTGGTGTCAGCAGCCTGAAGGGAAAGAGCTGCAGGCATGGGAGAGTGTAGGACAGGCTGCAGTAGGGATGGCCAAGGGCTCTGGCAAGGCTGAGAGGCCCAAGAAGACCAAGGTCTTTGTCCCCTTGGCTCTGACACTTGCCTCTGCCACCAAGGCCTGTGAGGAGAAACTTGGCTTTGAGGCTTTCAGGCTCCACTATTCCAAGGGCAGTGGTCAGGGCTTGGCCATTCTGCTTCCTAGACCAAAGGCAAGTTTTTCTCCCTTGTACTTTGCTTTTGCCTCCTGGCCTCTAACAAGCTGCTCTAATGAGTCCCTGGGGAGCCTTTGTCAGTAACAAGCCTCAGTGAGGCCAATCAGTGCTTCAAGGTACTTTGGAGTTTGCTTCTGACTTGGAATTGTTGAGAGGCTTCTTGGCAGTACCTTGGCAGAGTCTCCTGGCAGTACCTAAGGATGATGTAATCAGCCCCAAATACTCCATGGGGCTCATTAAATACTGCTGAGCCACAACTTATCCTATAATTCTTGTTAAGATTTCTGCAGCTAATTGGAGAGGTTTTTATTGCACAAAGCATCAGATAAAAATGATTTTAAAAGGTACCTTTCATTACTTTTCAGCAGCAAACCACAGCAAAACCTGTCAAAGTCCCACCCTGCTCACTGCTCATCCTCACTCCTCACTGCCCCCAGCAGAGCCCTGAGCCACAGGTGAGGGACAGGATCTGCCTTGCCAGGGGCTGGGGCTCAGGGCTTGGCCCTTTGGATCAATGAAACCCCTCCAGGCTTACTCAGCAGCAGAGCCACCTTTAGCTGCTTGTCCTGACCTGTCAGCACTGCCTCAGTTCTCTGCTCTCACCAGACCCTGAGGACACTTTCCCTGTAGTGTCCCCCAGTGGAACCTATTAACACTACAAGAAACTTCAGAGTTTGACTCTAACTTTGACTTCTGCAGAGGTTTCATCAGCTTCCTCTCAGTCCCTGAGGTTTACCTGGCACCAAAGCCACCAGAGGGCTCCTTTAAATGCCCTGGGCTGATCATCTCCTGCTGCGCTGGGCCAGGCTTCTGGGCTGCATGGAGCTCTGGCCAGGAGCAGCTCGTCTGCACAGCACAGCAGGGCTGAGGGCACTGCCAGGGCATCTCAGGGAGATGAAGAAAGCAGAATGAGCTTCAAGGTGACCAGGACAGGGAAGATGCTGAGAGCTGACTGGAGGAGAAGTCACCTCAGTTGCTGACGTGGTGAGTCTGAGATGCTCTTGAACCTTTCCTGGCAGGGACAGCTCCAGGCAGGAGAGAGATAGGCTGGGGATGAGGGGAAGCTACCAAGAAACCCTGGGGCAGGCTGTGTTCAGGCTGCTCTCTCAGTACTTCTCTGCAGATGTCTGTGGCTGCTGCCTGCTGGGCAATGACTCTTTAGAACATCTCATCTCCAGGATCCCTGACTGCTCTGCCCCTCCTGCTGGGCTTGGAGCTGCCCCCAGGAAGACCCAGATCTGCCATAGGGTACTGGGCAGTGCTGAGCCTTTCCTTGGGGGTCAGCACTCTGCTCCCAGAGTCCTTTGATTCTCTTCAGGAGAGGCTGTGTCTTGCTCTGGCTCTCACAGCTGCACCTCTGGGCTGGGACAGAGAACAGTTCACAGAACTGTCCTTTGAAGCAGTGCTACCCTGCTCTCCTCAGAGCACAGAGAACTGGGGGGGTTCTAAAGGCTAATATGGGCATAATATCTGCAAGGCAGCACAGGGGAAAGTGCAGGGCAGAGGGAACAGCCTGATGGGCACAGTAGCTCCACCAGTGAGTCCTTGGCAGTACCCACACCTGGCTGTGGTCTCCCTCTTTCTCAGCACCATAATGTTTGCCCACCTGAAGCCCTCCTCTATCTCTTCCCCATCCCTGGACCTGGTGGTGACAGTTCTGTACTCAGTGGTGCCTCCAGCAGTGAGCCCTCTCAACTACAGCCCAAGGAACCAGGAGCTGAAGGATGCCCTGAGGAAAATGACTTCTGGATGCTTTCAGAAGCAATAAACTCTTTCATCTCTCCTGCAGAGCAGTTCTGATGTCACTCACAGTCAGGTTTCTCTCTTTTTGGCTGCTGCTGGTGCTGTTCCCCTTGTGAGAATGTTGTTTCCCCACCAGAGTCTTTCTTCAGACCACTTCTGATTCAGTGCTGTCCTGTCTGATGTGACCCAGAGACTGCAGACAGGAGCAGCTGTGCTCCCTTGGTGTGCAGCATGCAAGGAAAAATTCTTCCCATCTAGAAATTAATAACAGAGACAGAGGAGTCTGGTAAAACTTTATTTGAATAAAGGCAGAGTCCACAGGACAATTCCCTGTGGGGTCTCTCTCATTGCTGAAGGCACAGCTCCCCTTTCATCCTACATTTCTGGGTGCAGATTTCCCTCTCACTTTCCCCACTGGCTCAAGTACTCAGGATTTAGTCTTTTGCCAACCCCCTGCTCCATGTTCCCCTTCACACGAACCCTTCCTGCTTCATACATCCTATGCTCATTTAAATTAGGTTCTCCACTTCTCTGGGTGGAGGAGTTAATATTCAGCAGTCTGTAAAGCCTGTGCTCTGGCCTAAAAGTTCAGCAGTTCAGGCTGTGTTCAGTGTCTCCTCTCTTCGGACAGACCCCTACTGATTTACAGCAAGGTTCAAGGGAAGGCACTTAGCAGAGGCCCCTTTGTGATTTACATCCACACAGAGAACGTGAACTGTCTGGTTCCTCCCTTTCTCTTCCAACTCCCTCTTAGCCAATTCTTCCTTTGTGAGGACACTCCCTCCTTTTGATCCCATCAATCCCTCCTCTTCTGGCTTTAATAATTGCCTTTACAAAATTCATTCCCCATTAACTTAATCCTTTCCTCTTGGCTCATTTCTGATGTTGGTCTTATTTGCAGATACATCATACTACTCTTTTTTGTAGCCTTTTCTGGCTCACTTGATCTGGCTACAACCTGCACCTGCCTGACTGCAGGATGGATAAGCCATACAAACCAGGGTATCAGACATGGTAGAAAGATTAGAGCTGCTGTTGCACAAAGAGAGAAGAATGACACTCGGCTGACACATGGCCCACCAGGCAACCAAGACAATGTGTCCCATTCCAGTCCTTGCCAGGTTTGGACTGGTCCATGAGCTATTTTCCTGCTGCTGGTGGCTGTATTTATTGCTTCCTCCCCATTGTCCTCAATCTTTAGGCACCAATCAAATGTATTAAACTTTCCACATCCACCTCCTTCCTCAGCTAATAGACAGTCTGAAGAGTCCATTTTGGTGCACTGCCTCTCACGCCTGAGTTTGGTGTTTGGCTAATAGTACCTGTGGATGTAGTCTACCTGGACTTCAGCAAGGCCTTTGACACTGTCCCCCACAGCAAACTCCTGGCCAAGCTGTCAGCCCATGGCTTGGACAGCAGCACTCTGAGCTGGGTTAGGAACTGTCTGGAGGGCCGAGCTCAGAGAGTGGTGGTGAATGGTGCCACATCCAGCTGGCAGCCAGGCACTAGTGGTGTGCCCCAGGGATCGGTGCTGGGCCCCATGCTCTTTAACATCTTTATTGATGATCTGGATGAGGGCATTGAGTCCATCGTCAGTAAATTTGCTGACGACACCAAGCTGGGGGCAGGAGTTGATCTGCTGGAGGATAGAGAGGCTCTGCAGAGGGACCTCAACAGGTTGGACAGATGGGCAGAGTCCAAGGGCATGAGATTTAACACATCCAAGTGCCAGGTTCTGCACATTGGCCACAACAACCCCATGCAGAGCTACAGGCTGGGGTCAGAGTGGCTGGAGAGCAGTCAGGCTGAGAGGGACCTGGGGGTGCTGGTTGATGGTAGGCTGAACATGAGCCTGCAGTGTGCCCAGGCAGCCAGGAGGACCAATGGCCTCCTGGCCTGCATCAGGAACAGTGTGGCCAGCAGGAGCAGAGAGGTCATTCTGCCCCTCTACACTGCACTGGTTAGGCCGCACCTTGAGTACTGTGTCCAGTTCTGGGCTCCTCAGTTTAGGAAGGAGGTTGACTTGCTGGAGCGTGTCCAGAGAAGGGCAACAAGGTTGGTGAGGGGCTTGGAGCACAAGCCCTATGAGGAGAGACTGAGGGAGCTGAGGTTGCTTAGCCTGGAGAGGAGACTCAGGGGTGACCTTATTGCTCTCTACAACTACCTGAAGGGGGGTTGTAGTGAGGCGGAGGTTGGTCTCTTCTCCCAGGCAACCAGTACCAGAACAAGAGGACACAGTCTCGGGCTGCGTCAGGGGAGGTTTAGGCTGGAGGTTAGGAGGAAGTTTTACACAGAGAGAGTGATTGCCCACTGGAATGGGCTGCCTGAGGAGGTGGTGGGGTCGCCGTCGCTGGGGGTGTTCAGGGCGAGGCTTGACAGGATGCTTGGTTGCAGGGTTTAGTTGATTGGGTGGTGTTGGATGATAGGTTGGACACGATGATCTCGAAGATCTCTTCCAACCTGGTTTATTCTAGTCTAGTCTAGTCTAGTCTAGTCTAGTCTAGTCTATTCTAATAGCTACCATTAATGATGAGCAGAGCATCTCCACAGTCCCTAGAAGCGAAATTAATTCTTGATGGTGCAAGTGGGAGTTGTAATGAATAGGTGCTCCAGGTGCACGGTCGGGGGCACCATGTGTAATAGTACAGCTGTTTTAATCACCCAGAGCAAAGCTTTCAGGACAGGATGTAAGCAGGTGTGGTGGTGAGAGAAAGTTCAGTTCTCCCCACACACAAACAAACCGTGGCTAACTCAGTCAGCGAAGCGAGAATGGATAACTCTATTTACAAGCAGGCTGAGATGCAGTGAATCTGTACACAATATACAGCTTTTACAATATGTACAGAAATATACACAAAAAAAGGTAACACAGAAGACCTTTCCCTCCACCAGGAAGGAGGGGTCCCCACAATCCCCCTTCTCCCCTTTCCCCCCTTTTTTCCAGGAAGGATTAGAGAGAGAAAAGGTCATTATTAAGGAGGGAATTCTGTTAGCTTAAAGCGTGTGCAAGAATTAGTTTCTTATCTGTTAGCTCAGTTAGTTCAAGGTCAACTCTGTCCAGCACAGAGGGAAGACAGCAGCTGTGCAGAGGGACTGAGACTGAGATTCAAACTGAACTAAAGCTAAAAATTTAGAGTTGCATTCTACCAATCTACCAATGAAATTCGTTTAGACTTATCTTTGTTTTCACTTTACACCAAAACATTCAGCCAGAGTGTTGCAGGAGCTGTCCCTTTCTTAAAGGCACAGCCTAAAACTGGCACAGCAGGCGAAGACGTTTATTATGTTCCACAGCAAGGTTCTGTGGTCTATCAGCAGGCACAGGTGTCACACCTCAATTGGACATTCTCTGCTGGCCTGCCTGGCATTAAGGCAGACAATAGCTCAAAACAACAAACCAATATTGTAACACATCCCACCAAATGCTGCCCAGCTTCTCTCAGCATCAAAGACAAAGCATAGCTCTCTCTAGTTGAAGCAAAGGCAAATCTTCCCTATAGTCTTCTCAAGCTATCCAAAACCAAGTCTCTTCCCACAACCAACCCTTTTCTCCCCCTGCACTTCTATTTTCTTGGCCACCAACCATTTTTCCTCTGCACTTCTTTTCTCTCAGGCACCAACCCTTTTATTCGCTGTGCTTTTATTCTCTCAGGCACTGACCATTTTGTTCTCTGTGCTTCTTTTTTCTCTCACACCAAACATGTTTTCCTCTGCTATCTTTTTTCTCAGGCAGTAACCCTTTTTCCTCTGTGCCTCCTTTCTCTCCAGCACCAACCCCCTTATTCCCTGCACTTCTTGTTTCTCAGGCACCCATTGTTTTTATTCTTTCTGTTTCTTTTTGCTCAGCCACCAACCCTTTTTTCCTCTGTGCTTCTTTTTTTTCTGGGCACCTCCCCTTTTATTCCCTGCACTTCTTTTTTCTCAGGCACCAACACTTTTTTCTCTATGCTTCTTTTTCTTGGGCACCAACCCTTCTTTCCTCTGGCCATCTTTTCCCTCAGGCACCAACCCTTTGTTTCTCTGATCTTGAGGTTTTTTTGGGGAACCACCCTGGTTTTACTCTGTGCTTCTTCTCTTCTGGGTACCAACCTTTATTTTCTGTGCTTCTTTTATCTCTGGCACCAACCTTTTTTTCCTCTGCACTTCTTTTCCCTCGGGCACCAGCCTTTTCTCCTCTGTGCTTCTTTTTTCTTGGCCACCAATCATTTTTTTCTCTAGGGCACCGACCCCTTTTTCCCCTTCTCTTTTTTTTCCCCTCCAGCACCAACACTTGTTTCCTCAGCACTTCTTTTCTCTCGGGTGCCAACCCTTTTCTTCTCTGAGCTTCTTTTTTCTTGGGCACAGACCCTTTTCTACTCTGCTCCTCTTTCTATCAGGCACCAACACTTTTTTTCTCTGAGCTTCTTTTTCCTTTGTGCACCAACCATTTTTTTTCTCTGCACTTCTTTTTTCTCAGGCAGCAACACGTTTTTCTCTGTGCTTCTTTTTCCTCAGGCACCAACCCTTTTTTCCTCTGCCCTTCTTTTCCCTTGGGCACCAACCCTTTGTTTCTCTTTGCTTTTTATCTCTTAGGCACAAACACATTTTTTCTCTGCACATCTTTTTCCTTGGGCACCAACACTTTTATTCCCTGCACTTCTCATTTCTTGGGCACCAAGAATTTTGTTCTCTCTCTTGTTTACTCTCAGGTACCATCACATTTTTCTCTGCACTTCTTTTCTCTCAGGCACCAACCCTGTTTTTCCCTTCACTTCTTTTTTCTCGGCCACCAACTCTTTTTTTCTCTGAGCTTCTTATTTGTCAGGCACAAACTATTTTATTCTCTGCTCCTTTTTTCTCAGGCACCAATCATTTTTCCTCTGTACTTCTTTTTTCTCATGCAGCAAGGCTTTTTTTCTCTGCACTTCTTTTTTCTTGGACACCAAGCCTTTTTTCCCCTGCACTTCTCTTTTCCTGGGCACTGACCATATAATTCTCTGCACTTCTTTTTTCTTGGACACCAGCCCTTTTTTTCTCTACACTTCTTTTTTACCAGGCACTAACCCTTTTTCCCCTGGGCTGCTTTTTCTCGGGCACCAACCCTTTTTATCTCTGAGAGTCTTATTTTTGTGCACCGACCGTTTTTTGCTCTGGGCTTCTTATTTCTTGGGCACAAACAATTTCATTCTCTGCTCTTGTTTTCTTTCAGCACCAACACATTTTTCTCTGTACTTCTTTTTTCTCGGGCAACAAACATTTTTTCCTCAGCAATTCTTTTCTCTCAGGCACCAACCCTTTTTTTCTCTGCACTTCTTATTTCTTGGGCACCAACTATTTTATTCCCTGCTCTATTTTCCTCGGGCACTCACACTTTTATTCCCTGCACTTTCTCGGTCACCAACCCTTTTATTCTCTGTGCTTCTTTCTTCTCGGGCACCAAATATTTATTTGCTTCATTTCTTTTTACTCAGGCATCAACCTTTTTCCTCTTCACTTTCTATCTCTTGGCACCAAGACGTTTTTCTTCTGCTCTTCTTTTTTCTCAGGCACCACCCCTGTTATTCTGTGCACTTCTTTCTTCTCTGGCACAGATCCTTTTCTTCTCTGCTCCCCTTTTCTCTCGGGCACCTGGGCCACCTGGGCACACTGCTGGCTCATGTTCAGCCTACTACCAACCAGTACCACCAAGGTCACTTTCTGTCTGGCTGCTCTCCAGCCACTCTGACCCCAGCCTGTAGCACTGCATGGAGTTGTTGTGGCCAAAGAGCAGCACCCAGCACTTACAGGGGGTCTGCCTCCAACCAGATGGAGGGGAGAGACAAATTGGTTTGTTGGACCACACAGAACCAATGGCCTGGCAAGATTAACCCATGAGAGGATAAAGCTTTAGTAGATACAGGTGCCCAGAGTGCTCTGACACCATCAAACCACGAGGGGTGGAACCCATCTGTGTTTCTGGTGTGACAGGAGGATCCCCACACCTGAATGTGTTGGAAGCTGAGTACTGGGATGCAAGCCACTGGTTGCTTTCACTTGGAGGCATGGAAGGAGTCACTGGACTCAGATTGCCCCAGAGCTGGAAACACAGCCCCAGCATCTGCAGCATTTGGACTGGGCATGGACTGATGCAGACTGTGCTGGAACAGAGTGGAGCTGCAGAGCACCTGCAGTGAGCAGCCCTCTGGGTCCTGCAAAGCAACCTCCTGTGGAGTGAGAATGGACAGTGCCTGAGGTGTGCTGCTGATTGCTGCTGGGCATGGTGCAGATGGCACAGAATGAGGGCTTGGGAATATCAAAGGTTAAGCTGGAAATTTGCTGCCATTACTCCACACCACCCTGCCTCATGCCACCTTCACAGGGACAGTGCTGGCTGGAGCAAAGTACTACAGGGCTTGAAGTTCAGATTGCAATATCAGAGGCTTCCTGTTCTGGTTGCTGCTGTTGGGTTCTGGCTCTCCAGTGCTGGCTCTTTGCTGAGGGGGAGGGCTGTAGGGGTTGAACTACTGGCTGCTGCTGCTCACTGCTGTGCTGCTTCCTGCCAACAGCCTCAGGTTAGTGTGCATTATGGGATCTCATTTGGATTCAGCTCTGTTGATGTTGTCTGAAGTCCTTATCTCAACCCAGAGGGTTTTTTGATTCCTGTGTGTGTTATTTTTCTCTCCCTTCTGTTTTTGGAGGGGAACAAACAGCTTAACCTCTTCTCAGCTCCTCAACATCTTCCAGCCCCAGCCAACAGACATTTTCAGAGTTCTTCCAAAGATCTCCATGAGCTTCCCCCTACACCCTCCAAAGATCTCAAAAGTCAGTCCTAGGACCATCCAAATCCCAAACACCTAAGATCACCTGAAAGCCCCTGAAAAATGCCTCTGAGATGCCCCTCAATACTCCTCTGAGAACCTCATTTTCCCCTCCCTGAACTGGGCACATAGCTCCACCCCATCCCTTGGGAGCAAATGCCCCCAAAATTTAGGCATTGAGGCAGGGACATCTGAAATAAAAGCAAACAGAGAGGATTTGGGTAACTTTTGGGGTTTATTGACACAAATGGTCAATGGACAGAGGGGGAAGAACCAGACAGACCCTGGCAAAGCCCTGCCCAGCTCCACTGGGAGCTGCAGCTGTGCCGGCTCAGCACTGTAATTGTTCTCATTAGCAATAATTGGTGTTCAGAAGGGCAGGAGGTGTTTGCTGCTGGTGGTGTCCCCAGCCCCTGAGCACTGCAAAGGAAAAAGGGATGATTTTGGTGCTGGAAAGGCTCTCTCAGAGGGGTCACGATTACCCAGCAGATTCTAGGTGGATTTATGCCCCCGTACAGTGCAGGCTGCTTTCTGGTGTGGGTGCAGTGGTGCTTGTTGAGGGATACCTTATGGGTGAAGTTCTTACCGCAGTCAACACAAGTGAATGGCCTCTCACCGGTGTGGGTGCGGCGGTGGGAAATGAGATTGTGCCTGTGGCTGAAGCGCTTCCCACAGTCAACACAGGTGAAAGGCTTCTCACCAGTGTGGGTGCGGCGATGAGAAATGAGATGGTTCCTGCGGCTGAAGCTCTTGCCACAGTCAGCACAGGTGAACGGTCTTTCACCAGTGTGGGTGTGGCAGTGATCAATGAGATGGCCCCTGTCTCTGAAGCTCTTGCCACAGCACAGGTGAAAGGTTTCTCACCTGTGTGGGTGTGGCGGTGACCAATGAGAGAGCCCCTGTCTCTGAAGCTCTTGCCACAGTCAGCACAGGTGAACGGCTTCTCTCCAGTGTGGGTGTGACGGTGACCAATGAGAGAGCCCCTGTGACTGAAGGTCTTGCCACAGTCAGCACAGGTGAAAGGTTTCTCACCAGTGTGGGTGCGGCGGTGAGCAATTAGTTGGTAACTGTGGCTGAAGCTCTTGCCACAGTCAGCACAGGTGAACGGTCTCTCACCAGTGTGGGTGTGGCAGTGATTAATGAGATGGCCCCTGTCTCTGAAGCTCTTGCCACAGCACAGGTGAAAGGTTTCTCACCGGTGTGGGTGCGGCGGTGAGCAATGAGAGAGCCCCTGTGACTGAAGGCCTTGCCGCACTCAGCACAGCTGAAAGCCTTCTCGCCAGTGTGCACACGACGGTGCCGTGTGAGTTGTGCCTTCAGTGTGAAGGTCTTGCTGCAGTAGGCACAGCTGTAGGGCTTCTCACCGCTGTGGATGAGTTGGTGCCAGATGAATTCAGTACTCCTGGTGAAGCTCTTGCCGCACTCAGCACAGGGGAACAGATGCTCTCCAGTGTGGATGCGGCGGTGGATGGTGAGAGTGGAGCTGTGTTTGAAGCTCTTGCCACAGTCCCTGCAGCAGACGGCCTTCTCAGTGCTGTGCACACTGCGGTGCTGGGTGAGGGCAGACTTGCAAGCGAAGGTCTTGCCACATTCAGCACAGCTGTATGGCCTCTCACCGTTGTGGGTGCGGCAATGCTGGATGAGATTGGAGCTCCATTTGAAGCTCTGGCCACAGTCACCACAGACAAAGGGGTGGGGGCCAGGGTGGGGGCAGTGGTGCTTCACCTGCTCTGAGCCAGGTGGGAAGCTCTGCCCACACTCAGGGCACAGATTCAGCTGCTTGGGTGGCACAGAGGGACCTGCTCTGGCTTCATCCTCCTCTGTAAATTCCTTTTCCTCCTCATCCTGATCACCTTCATCCTCATGGTTATCCTCCTCTTCATACGCATCATCATCATAGTCATCATTCTCCTCAGCATCACCATCCTCCCTCTTGTCCTCTTTCTCCTCCTTCTCCTCTCCCTTCAGAGTGAGCTTTGGCTGCTCCAACTTGATCTCTGGGTGCTGCTTCTCCTCCCAGCTCTTGTCTGGGTCCTTCTGTGAGGCCATACTGTGGCAGGAAGGGGTCACAGCAGTGAGATTTGGAACATGGAAGCACCTGAGCCCAGGATCAGAAAACCTCAGATCCTGCCTGGGACATGACAGTCCCTGACTCCCAACACCCAGCTGGAGGAGAGAATGCAGAGGGGACCTCAAACCTACAGTTACTGCACAGTCTGGGCTCAGACCTCTAATACCTGTGCTGAGACCCCAGGTTCCTGTGATCAGTGCCCCCCTGGGGCTTACAAGTGGTCTTGTCCCACTCTCCTTGAGCCTGGGGGCATTGGCAGGGTGGCTCCTGGCCCAGGCCCTGTCCTTTGATCTCTCCTGGCTCAGGCAATGGAGGCAGCAGCACTGACCAAGGAAGACCAAACCACCTTTAACCTTCTCCCACCACCCTCCAAATCCCAACCCCAAACACCACCTCCTGACACACAACTGACCCCCACAAGCCTGGGGAGTTTCCAAACTCCAACACCTGATGTGCCTCAGAGCCCCTGGAGGGGTGAAATGTGGTGGGCAGGAGGAGGTGAAAGAGACTGGGAGGTGCCCTGGGACTCTGGGATTCTGGGGGCTGGGGTCCTGCTGTTGCCCCACTCTGGGTTTCTTACCTGCTGGGCTGCTCCAAGGGGCAGATCTGCAAACTCTGCTCTTCCCCAGCACACAGGGGCAGAGATGATGGAGAGAGAGGGACACAACTCCTGACACAGAGAAGCAAAGGGCTCAGAGGAGAGCACTGACCTGCAAGGGATGACTCAGCACAGCCCAGGACCAGGCAGCACAGCTCAGCCTTGCTGCGGGCAGCTCCCAAGCCCAGCAGCACAGCCACAGCACACAGCCAGGGCTGATCAAGATGGGAGGCCTCAACAACTGCAGACTCAGCTCCTTGCCCAGCACACAGCCCCCAGCACGCAGCTGCAGGCCAGCACCACAACACAGCTGCTTCCACACAGCCTCCCCCAGGCCTTGCCTGCAGCTTCCTCCCACTGCCTGCCCAGGGCTCTGCTGCCTGCAGCTGCATTTGACAGCAGATCTTGCTCTGGCCCCTCCTCTCCTCCCTGGCTCTGCCCCCACCACACCCACTCTGTGCTCACCTCTGCCCTGCACACACCTCTCTGATGGCCACTCCCCAACAGAAGATCACAGCAGCCCTCAGGACACACACAAAGGGAGCTTCATGATCTCTGCAGATGCAGCAAAGAGGGAAGGGACTTGGGCAGCTTCTTGCCAAACTTCTTCAGCCCTCACTGGGATGCTGGAGGAGTCTCTGCCTCCTGCCCAAACCTCACACCTCCAGCACCCTTCACACACCTGCAGCCCAAAGACACTCACTGCAAAGGGTTTGGCTTCCTTCTCTCCCTGACCATTTCTCACAGCTTGCTCTTTGCAGCTCTCCTGGAGCTGCCACTCCACATCCCCAAGAGAAAATGAGGTTGGATGGGAGGGCACAGTGCCCAGGGGCTGCTGTTCATCTCCCAGCTGGCACATGCAGAGCTGCAACACAATTCACTCCTTTCACCTCCTCAAATGCTGCCAGATTCTGCCATGCCCTGCACACACATTTGCCACCTGGGCCCTGGATCCTCTCCCCTTTTTGGGGGGACAAGGCCTAATTCCTGCCTGACCATTCCCAGGCCCTTCCCTCAGTCCCAGCCCATCCATGGCCCTGCTGCCCTGGCTGTCTCATGGCCCTGGGTCCCCCACCTCCATTGCCACTGCAGCTGGAAGGGTGGAGAGGGAAATGCTGTGGCTGAGGAAGCCTCTAAGGAACTGGGCTGGGAGCAGCAGCACAAGAATGGAAGGGGCCTGAGACTAAAGGATGGGATCAGCTGGAGGGCTGAAAGAACAGCACCAAGCCAAGGGGGGGTTACAGATGAGGGCTGGGGAGGGACCCTGCAGACACCTCAGGCAGCAACTGATGAGAGCAAGGGGGACAGAGAGGGAGTGAGACCTCAAGTGACTCCTGCCATGGGGGATGGCTGGGCTGTGTGGCTAGGAGCCCTGAGTGCCTGCTTGGGCTGTGCTGCATGTCAGGAGGGGTCTAGGGACTGTCCTGAGCCAGGCAGGGTTTGGGGCTTTGAGCTTCTGGGATCAGCTGCTGCCAGCACCATTGGAGGTAGGAGCCAGGCAGAGCCTCACAGCTGCTGAACTAAGCCCTCCCACCCCCTGCAGCCTTCACCCTCTATCTCTTCATCCATTGCTCCTCCTGCACTCACTTGCTGCTCTATGAGAGTCCCCAGGGCCCCAGCAAGGCCCCAGGGCTGATCTACAGAGCCCGTAGGGCCCAACAGAACCCCCTGGGTGACAGCATGGAGGAGAATCCCTGTGGTGGGTGGAAGGCACTGGGAGGTCTTACACCAGAGAGTAGAGACCTCCAGAAGGGACAGTAAAGTCCAGAGGTACACAAGAAATGTGTCATCAGCTCCTTTCACAAGGCTCAAAGTGAGCCTCTCTGCCTCCTGAAACCTAAGGCAATCCCCTGCAGAACAAGCTGGAGGAGCTCAAGGGCACAAGCTGCAGAGGGGGCCCAGGGCAACATCCTGAGCTTCAACAAGAGCAAGGGCAGGGTCCTGCCCCTGGCCTGGCACAATCCTCACAAGCAGCACAGGCTGGGGGGGGAGGGGATAGGAAGCAGCCCTGCACAAAAGGACTGGGGGGTGCTGCTGGACAAGAAGCTGCACAGGAACAGACAGGGGGAGCCTGCAGCCCACAAGGCCAAGGGCAGCCTGGGCTGCACCAACAGCAGCATGGCCAGAGATGGACAGAGGCCATCCTGGCACTTGGCTCTGCTCTGCTCAGACTTTACCTGCAGCACTGCAGCCAGCTCTGGAGCCCTCAGCACAGGAAGGACAGGGACCTGATGGAGAGGGCCCAGAGGAGGGACACAAAAATGAGCAGGGGCTTGGAGCAGCTCTGCTACCAGGACAGGCTGAGGGAGCTGGGGGTATTCAGCCTGCAGAGGAGAAGAGAAGGCTCTGGGGAGACCTAAGAGTGACCTTCTGGTACCTGAAGGGGACTACAAGAAGGCTGCAGAGGGACTCTTTGCAAAGCCTGCAGGGACAGCACCAGAGGCAATGGCTTCAAACCAGAGCAGAGCAGATTGAGAGTGGAGGTGAGGAACAAGTTCTGCACCAGGAGGCTGCTGGAACACTGCAACAGGTTGCCCAGGGAGGGCCTTGAGGTCCCAGCCCTGCAGAGGTTCAGGGTGAGGCTGGACAGGGCTCTGGGCAACCTGAGCTAGTGCAGAATGTCCCTGCTGACTGCAGAGGGGCTTGGACTGCATCACCTTTGCAGCTCCCTGACAACCCAAACCACTCCAGGAGTCTAGGATTCTAAGGGCAGCCTCCAGGGAGAGCAGGAAAAAGATGAGGCAGAGGAGGACAAGGAAGAGGACAAGGAGCAGGAGAACCAAAATCCCTTCCCAACTCCTCCAAACCTCTGCCACATTCCTGGAGAGCTCTTCCAGCTCTGCAGAGTTCATTCTGCAGAGAGCTGAGGGAGTTTCTAGGCTCAGGGATGTGTTGCACACTCTGCACCAATGCTCCAGAAGCTTTCCAAGTGCCCTCCAAACCAGCAGCACAGCTCTGCTGGCACACAGTGCCAGGCTGCAGGGGACCCCAAGGCTCAGCTGCTCCAACCTTGCCAGCTGACACTGGACGTGAAAGGAGCTGGCCCAGCCCCCTGCCAAGCTGAGCCTTCCAACTCTGCCCTGCAGGGGAATCCACCACTGCCCTGGGGAGATGATTCCAAGGGCTGACTGGGAGGGAAAAGCTTTGTCCTCCGCAGGGCACTGCTCCACTTCAGCTCAACTCTTGCAGCTCAGAGCCAGCCCCCAAGATCAAGAACCAACTCCCAAGCCCGGAGCCTGACCCCCAAGCTCAAGAACCAGTTCCCAAGCCCAGAGCCTGACCCCTGAGCTGAAGAAGCAGCCCCCAAAGTCAGCACCAACCCCTGAGCTCCAGAACCATCAATGAATGTCAGAACCACTTCCCAAGCTCAAGTACCAAGCCCAAAGCTCAGTGCCAGCCCCCAAGCTCACACTCAAATCTAACATGCAGATGCAGCTCCTGGGCCTGATCAGAGCCAGCAACTAAGCTCAGAACCACCTCTCAAGCTCCACAACCAGCCCCCAAGCTCAGCACCAGCCCCTGAGCTTGAGAACCAGCAATTAAGGTCTGAAACCCTTCCTAAGCTCAAGAACCAGTCTCTGAGCTCAGTGGCAGCCCCAGAGATTAAGAACCAGCCCCTGAGCCCAGAGCCAGCCCCCAAGCCCAAGAAGCAGCCCTGAGCTCAGGGAACAAGCTCCTGAGCTCAGACCCAGACCCTAAGCCCAGAACTACTTCCTGAGCTCAGAGCCAGCCCCTGAGCTCTAGAACCAGCAACCAAGGTCAGAACTACTTCCCAAGCTCAAGAACCAACCCCCAAGCCCAGAGCCTGACCCCCGAGCCCAGGAACCAGCAACTAAGGTCAGAACCAATTTTCTTAGCTCAAGAACCACTTCCCAAGCCCACAACCAGCCCCCAAGCCCAGCACCAGCCTGCAAGCTCAAGAGCCAGCAACTAAGGTCAGAACAACTTCTCAAGATCAAGAACCAGCCCACCAGCCCCCAAGTTCACACTCAAATATAACATGCAGACTCAGCTCCAGGGCTCAGAGCTGGCAACTAAGGTCAGAACCACTTCCCAAGCTCAAAAACCCAGCCCCTGAGCTCAAGAACAAGCCCCTGAACCCAGAGCCAGCCCTGAACTCAACAACAAGCTCCTGAGCTCAAGACCCAGACACCGAACCCAGAACCACTTCCCAAGCTCAGAGCCAACCTTGAGCTCTAGAACCAGCAACTAAGGTCAGAACTATGTTCCAAGCTCAAGAACCAACCCCTAAGCCCAGAACCACTTCCCAAGTTCAAGGGCCAGCCCCCAACCTCAGACCCAGTCCCCAAGCCCAGAACCAGCTCCCAAGCTCAGAGGCAGCCCCCAAGCCCATAGCCTGACCCTTGAGCCCAGACCCAGCAATTAAGGTGAGAACTACTTCACAAGCTCAAGAACCTGCCCCCAAGCTCAGACCCAGCCCTGAGCTCAAGAGTCAGCAGCTAAGGTCAAAACCACTTCCCAAGCTCAGTAACCAGCCCCTGACCTCAGAGACAGGCCCTGAAGTCAAGAACCAGACCCCAAGCCCAGAGCCAGCAACTAAGGTAAGAATCTCCTCCCAGACTAACACACAGCAATTAAGCTCTGCTCTGAGCTCAAGAACAGGCAACTAAGGTCAGAACACTTCCCAAGCTCAGGAACCAGCCCCCAAGCTCCAGAGCCAGCAACTAAGGTGTGGTAGCTAGGGACCAGCGACCGGAAGATTTCGTGCTGTACGTGTAGATAAGGTTTTCTGTAGCCTATGGTACTCAGGCCATGATGTAAGCAGACGGATGTGACATTGTAACCCCAAGGTTATAAAAGGTGATAACAGCCAGTAATAAACGCCATTTGCCATCCACCACATTGGTGTCAGTGTGTTGATGGACCGGCAGCCTGGGTGTGGCTGTTGTACCCCCCCCCGGACCAGGTCATCTTTGCCTGCCACAAGCAATCAGCTTGTAAAATAAAAGGCAACATTTGGTGCCGAAACCCGGGAAAACCCTTGAATTCCACAGAAGAAGTCCACTGCCGCAGGGGGGACGCCCCCAGGACCAGCAAGAAGTTGAGAATACAAGTTCTCAAGGACCAACAGAGGGAGGGGAACCCCTGTGACGGTCGTCTTGTGAACAGTCGAATTCCCTGGGACCAACGATGCAGGTCGTATCAGAATTGCACAGGCAGTGGGGTATTGATTGTAAATCTAAAGACTTTACTCTCGCTGTGACGAGGCTTTTACAACTTGGGGTCATTAATCAGCCGGTAGATATCCTTCACCCACAAGCACGGGAGGAGTGCACTAAAATGCTTGCAAAGTCTTCTAGATGTGGGAAAAATCTTAAGTCATGGGAGAGGGTTGAGGAGGCTTTACAGAAAGCCAGGCAAAAACAGGAAACCTTGAAAGCAGCTAGGGAGTATTTGAGAGATACTCCAAGGCTGGGAGTCGGGGCAGCTACGCAGACTCAGAGCCTCTCAGATGGCGATGATTTTGCAGAGCTTGAACAGCCGCGGGAGAGCAGCACACCCCCTACGTCCCCAAAACACCCAAGCGCCAGCCCTTATAAGGACAATCAGGGGTGCGCCCTGCCTTCCTGGGGTGAGCTAGCTGAGGAAGTTGGGAGAGTGGGAGCTGGGGGGAGGCCACTGCCCTATGCACCCAAAGATGGCGCCGACAGACAAAGAGAAGGGCAGGGAGGGGATGCCTGGGGCGAGAAAACAGAAGAAGTATTACAGCTATCAAGCACGCACAAGCAGGAGGGGGAGGAGAAAGGGAAGGGGGAAAGCGGTGGAGGTGAGCCAGAATGGGAAGGACTGACACACTCGCAAGGGGCGTGGGCAGGACCAGAGCCCGAGCAGGAGGCAGGATGGCCCAAGGAGGAGGGAACAGCCCACCCACAAAGGAACTAGGCGGGGTAGCGAACGGAATGGGAGCATAACTAGTCAGTTGAGCTCTGGCTCGTGGAACATATCAGATACTAGCTGGTGCAAATGGTATTCATCAGAGTACAGTTCTGAAGAGGAGGAAACAGAGATAGGCAGAGTGAAAAAGCAAAATATCCCCATCCATAACAAAGAAAAATTTCCTCTCACTAATTGGAGAAAAATAAAAATGGCATGTGCCGACTGGACTCCTGCTGATAACGTAGTGTTCCCAGTCCGGGTGATAGATACAGGTCAAAGGGCCTACTCACCAGTAAATCCCAAGGATGTGCAGGCGATTGTTAAAGCAATTGCAGACAAAGGGCTTAATTCTGCCATGGTCTCCACTCTCATAGATGGAGTTTTTGGGGGAGATGACATGCTTCCATTTGATATAAAGCAAGTCTGCAGAATGATTCTTGATGGGGCAGGGATGATCGTTTTTAAGCAAGAGTGGGAGGATAACTGTGCAAGGCAGCTAGCCAGATAACTGGGCCAGACCACCCACTCCACGGTTCTAATCTGCAGCGGCTAATGGGTACAGATCCAACAATGGTTACCCCTCAGGCGGAGGCTCAAGGCCTGCGAGCCCCTGAAGTTATGACAACTACCCATGCAGCTAGAGAGGCTATTCGCACAGTCTCTATGGCCATTGCCAAGCCATCCCCGTGGTCCTCGATAAGGCAGGAGGAAAGTGAGAGCTTCACATGGTTTGTGGATCACCTTCATGTAGCTATTGATTCCTCAGACCTGCCCGCAGAGGCCAAGGGTCTGCTCACAGCGGAATGCATACGCCAGCAGAGGAACTCAGTGGCCAGAGAAATCTTACGACCCTTGCAGACATGATTAAGCATGTTGTAAAAGAAGAACAGTTGGCCCCGATCCAGGCGGCAATGGCCGCAATGGCCAATTTAATGGCGTGTTTTAAATGTGGCCAGACAGGCCATGTTGTGGCAAACTGCCCTCAGCCAGAGGACCTATCAATGTTACCAGTCCAGGGGACTGTGTTGGACTTGTGGAAAGAAGGGACATTTGGCTAAGGAGTGTAGGTCCAAGGTTCAGGGAAACAGGAAGGGGAGGGGGTATCTGGGCCGCACACAGCCCCCTCCCACTCGGAATATGGGGCGGCCCAACTATGTCAACCCTGGACAGGGCAAGGCATTTATGAGCTTGTTGCCCCCGAGGGTAACAGCCCAGCCAATGGCCCAACCAACAGCCCAGCTGATGGCCCAACCAGCAGCCCAGCCAAACCTGCCTACATTTCAGGAACAGCAGGAACCATTCCTTGGTGGCGAGACCCCAGGGTGGCCTTGGCTGTACAATGTGACAGTCCGCCAGTAGTGTGGGGAACTTGCTCCCTCTGCAGCGTCCCACATGACATCACCATTAGTGTTCCCTTTTTGATTGATACTGGAGCAGATATTACAGTCATCCCTGAGGCGAATTGGCCCCCACACTGGAAATTGGAGAAAGCCCCCATGGTGGGTGGAGTTGGGGGAGTATCCCGAGCCCGGAAGAGGTACCCAATTGGTAGCAATCACACTCCACACTGAAAAGGGACCGGAGAAAACCATCACCCTTTTTCCATATGTTCTGCCATGTGCCGTTCCCCTGCTGGGGAGGGACGCTCTAGCTCTGCTAAAGGTCAAAGTGACAAATTTATCCTAGGGACCGCTGCTGTGTACCCACTCCTACCAATCAGATTGACATGGAAGTCATCTGACCTGGTGTGGGTCGAGCAGTGGCCCCTGTCCAAGCCTCGAATGGATGCTCTTCTTGAGATAATTGACCGTGAGTTGCAACAAGGTCACATAGAGCCTTCCATCAGCCAGTGGAATACCCCAGTTTTTGTAATACCCAAACGATCTGGTGAGGGTTTTCACCTCTTTCATGACCTGCGTGAGGTAAATAAGAGAATCCAACCAATGGGACCTGTTCAAACACTGCTGCCTATGAACTCTATGATCCCAGAAGGACAACCTTGTGCTGTTGTTGATATTAAGGACTGTTTCTTTTCAATACCCCTGCATGAGGAGGACAGGGAGCGGTTTGCTTTTTCTGTCGTGTTCCCAAACAGCCAGCGTCCCAACCTACGCTTCCAGTGGAAAGTGCTGCCTCAAGGAATGGTCAACTTGCCTACCATCTGCCAGATCACCGTGGATCAAGCGTTGGCACCGGTTCGGAGCAGTGACCCAACCGCGACCATCATTCAATACATGGATGACATTCTGATCGCCGCACTGTCGGGAAGCCAGGTAGATTTGCTGGTGTCAACAGTCTCAGAGACTCTCAAAGCAAATGGGTTTGAAATCGTGAGTGCAAAAATCAAAAGAGGGCCATGTGTGAGCTTTTTGGGGGTGGGAATCACAAGCTCTTACATACCACCCCCCCCCCAGGTGAAAATCCGTCGGGACATCAAAACACTCCATGACACACAACAGCTAGTGGGATCCCTGCAGTGGCTCCGTAACATCGTCCTGATCCCTCCTGAAACCATGGCCCCCCTGTATGATCTTCTAAAAGGAAAGAACCCATGGGAACCAAAAACCCTGACAACGGAAGCAATGACCTCCCTCGACTTCATCGAGCAACAAGTATCATCATGCACACTGGCCAGGTGGAACCCAGACGCACCACTCGATCTGTATGTACACTTCACAGTGGGTGGGGGAGTAGGGGCCCTAGCCCAAGGCAAAGCTCAACCCATACAGTGGATAGTCCTGGGAAAACCGTCACGTGCATTCTCTCCAGGAGCCGAGTACCTCAGTAACCTCATCATGAAAGGCAGAAAACTTGCCCTGAGACATCTAGGCATTGAACCCACCAGGATGTATCTACCCTTCCACAAACAGCTCCCAACACAATCAGTGGCGATGTCAGAGTACCTAGCTATAGCCCTTGTCGGATTTGGTGGAGAAGTTCACTATGCTGCAAAGCCCCCGTGGACTCGAATGCTAGCAATGGTTGACAATGACCTCCCACGGAAGGTCATGGACCGACCCCAACCAGGACCAACAGTCTTCACAGATGCATCTTCAACAACCTCAACTGCAGCAGCAGTATGGCAGTCAGGTGAGGAGTGGCACTGCACCAAGATGACTGACTGCGCCCTTTCAGTCCAACAGCTGGAAGCGATGGCTGTAGTACTGGCCTGTAGACTGTTCCCAACAGAACACCTCAACATAGTCACTGATCCAATGTTTGTGGCCAAACTCTGCTTAGCCATGTCAGGCCCTGGTGTGCCAACATCTACAATAGCCCTCATGTTGGAAGAAGCACTCTTTTCTAGAAAAGGTACCATATCAGTCATCCATGTCAATAGCCATGACCCAATTAAAGGATTCTTCCAAACAGGCAATGACAAAGCAGACGCCGCTGCAAAAGGAGTGTGGACACTCAGAGACGCCCGCCAGCTACACAAGTCTCTCCACTAGCTAAAGCACTAGCAAAGAGATGTGGGATCTCGGTCACCAATGCCAAACACGTGGCGGCTACATGTCCCCATTGTCAGAAAGCACCACTGTGGTCCAGCGGAGTCAACCCCAGAGGTCTGAAAGCCTCGGAGCTGTGGCAGACAGATTTCACACTGTGTCAGCTGCTGAAACCTCGCACGTGGCTAGCAGTCACTGTAGACACTTACAGCGGAGTGATTGTAGCTACCCAGTATCTTAAGACAAATTCCAAAACAACCATCCACCATTGGCTGACAGCTATGGCATGGCTTGGTGTCCCTAATCAGATCAAAACGGAGAATGGCCCAAATTTTGTGTCTAAATCAGTCCAGGCATTTGCCCTCAAATGGGGCATCACCCTCACACATGGTATCCCATATAACAGCACAGGACAGGCTATAGTAGAACGAGCAAATCAGACCTTAAAATCCAAATTGGAGGTATTAGCCAAATCAGAAGGCTTTGTCAATGTCATTCCCTCAGGAGACCAGGCACGCCTCTTGGTAACTGCTTTGCTAGCACTGAACCAATTTCCCAGAGGGGAGGAGGTGAATAGCCCTGTCCAAAAACATTGGGCTACTTGAGCAATGGAAGAGGGTCCGTCAGTTACAGTTAGGAATGAGCTGGGAGAATGGGAACAGGGGTGGAAACTAGTCCTGACAGGGCGAGGGTATGCCGTGGTCAAAAAAGATGACACAGTTAAATGGTGTCCACTTAAGTCCATCAAACCAGATCTTCAGAATAAAACTAATGAAAACTGTGAGTTTCTGTTCACAGGATTGGATCACTGGACACCCCCGTGACCCCTGTATCCCGCTGTCAGGAGAGCCCAATGAACCACCAGATACACCATCCAAGCCTGGGAGACCAACACTTGCAGAACCCAGACAACAGCAGAATAACCTTCGCAAAAGAGGGTTGTGATACCTTTGTGTGATCTTGATCCTAGCACCTATTGCTGTAGGGCGGGCGGAATCAGATTACCGCAGTCACCAGGCCCATCAACCATTCAAATGGACACTGTCTCGAGGGGATCGATCGGTCGTGAGAACCTTAATAACAGTGGGGGGTCCTAGCTGTCTGGTTACACTATGGGAGCTAGTTAACGCAAAGGGAGCATGTGACAGCAAATCACCATCGTTTTACATGTGTCCCAGCTCCAACCCCGGAAAATCGTATTGTAATCAGCCAGGTCACTATTTTTGTGCATACTGGGGTTGTGAGACAATTGACCCCACGTGGATTACAAAGCCCCTCGACCCTTACTTAAATGTAACTCAGTGTTCTGTCGGATGCAGACCACAACCAGAGCACCATGCTTTTGATGCACAGGGAAGAGTTCACACTATAGTGCGGGATCGTAAGACTTGGAGCTTGAATGTCATCCAATTTCAGAACCCCAGTTGGCTTGTAGGGAGAAGTTGGGGATTTCGGTATGTTGAAACAGGGAAGGACAGAGGTGGATTGATTACTATTAAGAAGGAACTGATTGAAAATGATCCTGTGCCAGCAGGTCCTAACCAAGTTTTGATGGTAGAATCTAAGAGTAACACCAAAAGCCTAACCATAAGCACCCCAGACCATGTAAGAGATCTGACTGCCTCAGCCTCAGACGAGAGCTTTGGGGAGGAATCTTTGTGGAAATTGATACAGGTTAGTTATTTCGTGTTAAATGGATCAAATCCAAATCTTACAGAACATTGTTGGTTGTGCTATGGGATAAGGCCACCTTTTTATGAAGCCGTGGGAATAGCAACACCAGTCCGGTACGCCGATGATATCAACCCAGCGCAATGCAAATGGAAGACAGAGAGGCAAGGAATAACGTTAACGCATGTGAGAGGGAGAGGGGTATGTGTAGGTAAGGTTCCTGAGGAGAAGAGAAAACTGTGTATAAATGATGGAAGGGGTTCTGATAAGCTCAGAAGACCTGTGAAATGGTTATTACCAGCTGAAAACACTAAGTGGGTCTGTTCCATTGTGGGAGTTACACCTTGTTTAGCCTTAGATTATTTTGATGAAACTTTAGAATTTTGTGTACAAGTAGCAATAGTCCCCAAAATTTTTTATCACTCTGAAGAGTCTATCTATGACATGCAGGTCATTTCGGACCACCACCTGTCTAAAAGAGAACCCTTTACCGCACTAACAATAGCAATGTTAATGGCTCTAGGGGGAACAGGAGTAGCTACTGGAGTAACCTCACTAGTACAGCAAAGTAAAGAATTTTATGCTCTTAGGGAGGCAGTAGATGAAGATTTGGCTAGAATTGAACAATCAGTTAGTGCCCTTGAAAAGTCCTTGAGATCGATGTCGGAGGTAGCTTTACAGAACCGTAGAGGACTGGATCTCATGTATTTACAACGAGGGGGAGTGTGTGCTGCATTAGGAGAGGAGTGCTGTGTGTATGCAGATCACACTGGAGCTGCTAGAGATTCCATGTCCAAACTCAGAGATGGTTTAGAAAAGAGGAAGAAAGATAGGGAAGCCCAACAAGGGTGGTTTGAATCATGGTTTAATCATTCTCCATGGTTAACCACCCTGGTATCTACCCTTGCAGGGCCAATTGTAACGATCATGTTGGCACTGATTTTCGGACCTTGCATATTGAACAGGCTCGTGTCTTTTGTCAAGAGCCGTTTGGTAAAGGTCAACATTATGTTAGTAGAAGCCCACCAGTTGTTGTAGAAAAGCACTGATTAGCACTTTTTAGCTATTTTTAGCTATGCACTGTTGTAGAAGAGCACAGGTTTGTACTTTCAGCTATTTTTAGCTATGCACTAAACACTACTAGCCTGGTGTGCCTTATATTTCTTGTGTGAAACTATATTTTTACGACTTTTTATATTTTCTTGTAGACCCTTTTTTATTTAGGTATAGAGTGTTTTGTATTTTTACGTAGATTTAGGACATGTATTTTTTACGACTATGATAAGGTACTAACACTGGAAGAATTTAACACTGGAATAGAGTTTTTAGGATTGTTACATTTCTTTTTGTTAATTTAGTTAAGCATAAGGAGGGGGGAAATGTGGTAGCTAGGGACCAGCGACCGGAAGATTTCGTGCTGTACGTGTAGATAAGGTTTTTTTGTAGCCTATGGTACTCATGCCATGATGTAAGCAGATGGATGTGACATTGTAACTCCAAGGTTATAAAAGCTGATAACAACCAGTAATAAACGCCATTTGCCATCCACCACATTGGTGTCAGTGTGCCGATGGACCAGCAGCCTGGGTGTGGCCGCTGTACCCCCACCCCCCGGACCAGGTCGTCTTTGCCTGCCACAAGCAATCAGCTTGTAAAAATAAAAGGCAACACTGACCTGGCCAGTCTTTAGACCTGTTGGCGCCTCACCTTTCTCTCCCAGTGCCCCACACAATACAGACCATCACCAACCAATCAGCCCAACCACCCAACCCCAGGCTCCCCAGCAATTCCCCTTGCCAAAGCCAAACATTAAACACAATTTCTCACAATCCCTCCCCTTCTTTCTACTACATTTGGCTTGAGCCATCATAACCTAACTTGGCAACAGTTCTACAACAAGCAAAAGGATTCCCATTTCAACTTCCTGGTAAAGGGAATGGAACAACAACTGATGTTCCTTGCCTGAAAATATTTCCTCTTTCACTTTACTAGGCACCATACACAGAGAGTGGGGATGGGATATCTGGTGACAACTTTCTCCCTCCGAGTGGTTAATCCTGGGAATTAGGAGTCTGGTTTGACTTGCAACTCCACTCACAGGGCCTGTGGGGTTGCTGTCCACAGCCATGGCTCTAGATCTTCTTCGTGGCAATTACAGAGGTCTGCCCGGTCTTGCCTCCTTCAATCCCCACCAATGCTCTGCTGGGACCATGTCTCCTTCCCTTGCCCGGGGAGGTTGTACCAATTTCGAACTCTGTTTCTAGTTTGTGATGTTTTCAGGCAAGGACCATTACCACTCCTATTCTGATCCCGGAACGCATCTCACGACCATCTTTATTTCCTCCATTTGGGGTGCCACAGTCCATTCAGTGGATGGATCCACCAGTCCTTTAGCTCTGGTTGCATGTTGGCTGTCTGCATTGCAGTCTTTGTGCTCCCACTCGCCGAACGCAGTTTTTGGTACTTTAACACAGAGAGCATAGATGAATCCTCTGTCAAATCATAACCACATAGATCAATGTTACAATTGTTCCAACAAGCCAATTTACATTTGATAAGCAAGAAGTTAAAGTTTTTGAACCCACAGGAAACCTAATTGCATAACTACAACAGCATACATTTATGACCACACACACTCTCAGCACATCATCACAGTGCAGCAGAAAAAGTTAAGTTTTAGTAGGCCTAATTACTAATTCAACCTGTTTGCCATTATTGATGTTGGAGGAGAATTTATCCACACCTGGGGACATGGTCTTAGATTTTTTTGATTGGACTTCTTCCAGTTCAGTCAGGATAAAATATTCCTCGATTATAACAAATACCATTGCTTACATCTACACTTTACCCATCCCCAGTGACATCAAGTCCCAGGATGTTTTATACCCAGAATGAAATAGGGGCTTTCCTCGATGTTTTCTTGCAGTGCAGATTCAATGTCACACAGTGTCAGATGTTTCCAAAGGTGGCTTTGTCTTGCTGGCTCCAGAGCCTTCAGACTGAGGTGTCACAGGTGTTACATCTATTTGAGTACTTATCTGATCTGCCAGCACTAACTGCAGGCATGGAGGTACTTCAGACCATTTGCATAAGCAGTGTGGAATTCATACTGCTTTTTCTGTGCAGTCAGTCAGGTTCAGAGGCACACTCCTGAAGTGATCCTTTTGCTCACAAAACATGTGTCCACCCTTGTTCTGCGGTACGGACAGCTGGAGCTGTTAACAAAAGCAAGACAAGATCCTTCCCAGGGGGAAATTAGTGACTCTCCTTCCCAAGTTTTTATCAACACTTTACCCCCAGCTTTAATTTTATGTCTCAGGAATCCCAAAGGTGGGATCTGAGACCAGAACAAAATAAAAAGTTGCTTTCTGGGCCTCCTCTACTACTAAGGGCTGCTGATAAGCACATTGGCCCTCACCTACTTACAGAGTCTAATCACTTGGAACAATGCCCTACAGGGTTTTCACTTCCAGTCCAGTCCTGGTTCAACACCCCATATGCTGTATGGTTAGATGTGCTTACAATAAGATCAAATGGTTTGTCCATGTCAGGCAGATTTAAAACAGGGCATCAATCAACATCCTTTTTATTTATCCAATTACTCATCATCTTCTGGACTCCATTTAATATTGCTATTGAGTTCTAATTTCTCATGTAAGCATTTTACCTTTTTCCCCTCTCTATCCATAATCAACAGCACCCCAGAAGTCCGAGCAGCTGCCTGATTTCTGACCTTCCCTTACAGCCATTACCAACATTCCAGCTTTTGTCTTCTGTTTCTCTTCATCCCTCCTTGCAAACACCTTATGAGCTTCACGGAGTAATTCCTCTACACCTCTGTCTTGCCAATCCTCCATCTTTTCCAACTTCTTTCTAATATCTGCTCATGATTTGTCACAAACTGCGTCCTGAGAAGTATCACCCCAGATGCAGAACTGGGATCTATTCCAGAATACATCTGCATGTTGCAGAATGGCTTGCAAAGACATGGTTCTATGGAACACTGGTTTGAACAGAGTATGTAGGCCGGACTCCATCTTGTTATTTACTGCTCACAGTAAGCTAGTGTGTTGATGCAGCCAGGCCACCGTGGCCTTGTAGCTGTGCTTGCAGCTGCCTGCAAAGGATAACAGGATACCAAAGCAAGGTCACTACGCCCTTACAGGCGATAACAAGTAAAGAAGAATGTAAAACAGAATTCTTGTGATTATCTCATCAGGATGTGAAAGCAGGATGTTTAACGGCAGAAGGTGGGGTTGTCAGCTAGGCTACTGTATATAAGGACTGTCTGATGCTCAATAAAGTTGGATTTCGTGGATCATATTGATAGTTGTCGACCCCTTCTTGCGACAAATGGCGCCTGAACAAGGGACCCCACAGAGAGGGTTCGACCCCACTGAGAGGGTCATAGACTCACAGAGAAGTCTGAAGGTTCCTCAAGGACTAAGTGTACGTTCGTGAGCGCGGAGGCAAGAAGCCGGCCCGGGATAGCAGTACCGGAGGTTGATCACTCGGACAAAGAGAAGAAGGACAGCCTGGGAGCCGAAGACGCTGTAGACCTGGAACTGCTGATAGAGACTGTGCGCACAGGTATTAACGTGAATATGGGCAGGCAGGCAGCGTATTACTCAAGTGCTTTTTAGAAAAGCGAAATATTAAAGGCATTGATTTAAAGAAAGAATTAGAGCCTTTGTTAGAATATGCTGAGAAGTTGGGATATTTTAAAGATCCCAACGATGTTTTTGATAGAACACTGTGGAAGGAATTAGGACAAGATTTATGGATGAAAAGTATAGGTGATGATAAGGCTGCTGAGAAGAATATTAAGCCATGGAGAGCGCTTATGGTAACACTCGATCAGCATGCTGCAGAACAAAAAGCTGCTATTCAGGCACGGCAAAAATTACAACCAAATCGGGAAGAGGAGCAAGGGGCAGAGTCAGCAGGCCGACGGTAAACCCGGGCGGGCCGGCACCGGCAGGCCTGAGGAAAGGAGCAGCGGACACCGACGGGTAACGGATGGTGGCAGTGAAGTTCGCGGCCGTCGGTGAATATGGAACAAGAGGCAGTGCTCTCCTTATTGCAATGCTTTTTAGAAAAGCGTAAGGCGCAGATATCGCCCAAAGTAATTCCTGGGCTTTTGGCCCATGGATCCGCTTTAGGGGATTTCCCGAGCGGAGATAGTATCGACCGATTGACCGGGGCCGCCCCCGATACATCTTACGGCGGCCACATCGCGTTTTGCTAGCCACCAGCACTGCTGTCTGCACCTAGCAGGGAAAAAGCTGAGAAAAGCGAGGAATTCAAACAGCGCCGACTTTGTTTTAGGGCCCCTCTGAGTAACAGCGCAGCACTTGGGGGCTCGCGGTGATGGCATTCTTACCACCGCACCCCGCCCGCCAGCCCTGCCGGCCCCCGCGGATACTGACGGCTCCGACCAAGGCAGTACCGACTGACGTACCACTGATACCAGCAGCACTGACAGCAGCAGCAGCCCAGCGGTGGCCACTTGCCCGGCCCCCACTTCTTTCCCCCGCAGAGGCTCACACCAGCCCCCCCCCTTCCCGTTGGCTTTAGCCGCAACTCTGCTCTGATTTAAAGCAACAGTGCTAATTTTCTCATTTCTGGTTGTAATGTCTTTCAGAGATTTGTTATTTAGAGTTTTGCTAAGTTTTTGTAATAAGAATGATGATTGGTACGCATTTGGTACTTGTGGGTGGTTAATACATAGCCATTGTGCTAACATGTGAAGATTTGTTATTTAGAGTTTTACTGGGTTTTCCTGGTGAGCATAGTGAATGGTACGCATTTAGTACTTGTGGGAAGTTAATGCACGGTGATTGTACTGAGGTGTGAGTACTTGGTGATGAGTTCACCTTGTGAGATTTTCTTTTGGTTCGAACCTTCTCAGTTGTGTTCCTAAGCATTTCAAAGGAGCTCCATGTAATGTTGTAATAATGTTAAGGTTCGTAGTGAATAGGTATTCATTTTCAACTGTATTCTTTAGCTAACGTAACATTTTTAGATTTCTTTCTTAGACATAGACTACAAAAAAAAAAAAAGTGCGAACAAAAAAGGTAACAAGTGCAAAGAACAAAAATTTTTAAATGGTAAACAAAAAAGGTATCAAGTGTAAAGAAAAAGTTTAAACATACAAAATATAACAAAGGTACAAAAACTCTGGATACAAAAAATAGAGTACTAAATAACAGAGTAATAAACAAGAAGAGCAACAATAAAAATAAAAATATTAAAACCAAAATATGACAAGCTAAAAAATCATAAGGATTGCTGATAAAATAGCTTTTAACTAAAATGTAAGAATTGCTAGTAATAAATAAAAAATAAGGATTATCAAGACTACTAGATTAAAACAAAAACTCTATAAAAAGAAGACATCAAGAAAGTTAAAATGCACAATAATAATAAAAGGAATTAATAGAAAAGCAGGTTACAAATATAATAAAAAGGCAAAAATACAAAATAAAAATAGAAAATAGATTAAATGAACTAAACATGCAAAAAAAATAAAAATTGAAAAATATAAGATCAAAATAAAAGATTCAATTCTAGATTAAAAAAATACATTAAAGTTAAAAATAAGAAGGTGATTAGTATAACAAATTAAAATACAGATTAAAAATTACAATGACAAAATACAAATAATAATTAGGAAAGTAAACAAGAAATAATTTTTTTTTAAAAAAATGACAAGCAGGTCGCCTCAAGCCTTCTTTCCTGCTACCTGGGATCATCGCAATAAACAACAGCAGAGGAATCAAGACCGTGCGGACACTGCATTTCCCATGAAGCTGAACATCGATCATCTGGGATCACAAACTCCATTCAGAAGAATGTACCATGGCACCATGTGAATTAGGACTGAATATTATGGTTGTTTGATAACTTTGTCTTCTCTCTTGTTAACTAGGGATAAAGTTTCATCTTTACATTTCGCCAAACAAAAACTGACCCAAAACAAAAAAAAAGGGGGGGGAAAGAGAGAATACCCTCATAGTGGAAAAAAAAATAAAAAAAATTAGCTCATGGTTACCCTAGAAGTGCTGTAACCCTCTCACCACAAGACACAGCACAACTGTCATGAAAATGACAATCAGCAAACCTGCTTAGCACTGACCTCAACAACTGTCATGATGACCCAAGATGTCAACAGAGAGCATCTAACTTCTGAGTGTCGTGACTGCTTAACTGTTGCATGGATGTTAAGAGATCAGAATTACTAGGATGAGCAAAAACACATTATTTTGTGTAATTTTATATTGGGCAAAGCAATGAAGCTCTTCTTGCTCTTACTGTTTGCAAGTTTTCTGCCTGTGAAGCTAGAGCCTGGCCAGATCTACCTTTACAGATTAAAGAAATCTTGCTGCCAGTAAACAATTGATGATTTTTGACCATCCTAGAGAAAATAAAGATGCAACATACCCCTAAAGCAGATTGTAAAAGAGTGCTAAGGATTGCATTTGTGTCTTAATCTCTGTGTGCAATGTGTTCAGGCATAATCAAGTCTTCTCTGTCAATAAGTGAAATGTAAAGATTGGAACTATTAAGATCTAAGTTCTTCTTTACAATGTCTGTTATCTTTGACCATGGATTATGCCAACGCTGTTAGAACATTCTAACCAGTTCAACTTAAGCACCGTGCCTTGTATGGGTGACATAGGCCAATATGACAGGCAATAACGAATTTTGTTTCAGCTTGTAGACAGTGGGTTATACAATTGATAATAGAAGTTTTAAGGTTTTAGGTATTATTGTATTAATTTTGATTATTGTTAAGCCTGATTGTATTATGTAAAGTGTTCAAAGAATAACCCTTAAGGCCTTATTTGTAAAAAATAAAAACGGGGGAATTGTTGCAGAATGGCTTGCAAAGACATGGTTCTATGGAACAATGGTTTGAACAGAGTATCTAGGCCGGACTCCATCTTGTTATTTACTGCTCACAGTAAGCTAGTGTGTTGATGCAGCCAGGCCACCATGGCCTTGTAGCTGTGCTTGCAGCTGCCTGCAAAGGATAACAGGATACCAAAGCAAGGTCACTACGCCCTTACAGGTGATAACAAGTAAAGAAGAATGTAAAACAGAATTCTTGTGATTATCTCATCAGGATGTGAAAGCAGGATGTTTAACGGCAGAAGGTGGGGTTGTCAGCTAGGCCACTGTATATAAGGACTGTCTGATGCTCAATAAAGTTGGATTTCGTGGATCATATTGATCGTTGTTGACCCCTTCTTGCGACATCTGCAAGCTTCTCTTTAATCTTACCATCCACTCTGTAGGAGACTCATCCTTTCTTTGGTGCTCACTAAAGGCTTTATCAATTTTTTTTTTCCTCTTGGCACAGCTTCTTTGATTCCTTCTATTAATATAATTCTATTAATATCATCTTTGGAAGAAAGGTGAGGCAACCCATGAAAAGTTTAAGGATGTTGCTAGGTCTTGTAGGAAGAAAATTAGGGAGGCAAAAGCACATTTGGAGTTTAGACTGGCCTCTGCTGTGAAGGACAACAAAAAGTCCTTCTATAAATACATTAATAGCAAGAAGAAGGGCAGGGACAACCTCCACTCCTTGGTGGACATGGAGGGGAATGTTGTAACAAAGGATGAGGAGAAGGCAGAGTTACTTAATAACTTCTTTGCCTCAATTTTTTCTAGCAGGACAGAATGTCTTCCAGACAGCTGGCCTGCAGAGCTGGCAGAAGGAGTTAGGGAGCAGCATAGTCTTCCTCTGTTCCAGAATGGGGTAGTTGGTGATCTGCTTAGCCACTTGGATCACCACAAGTCCATGGGACCAGATGGGATCCATCCCAGGGTGCTGAGAGAGCTGGCAGATGCGCTGGCCAAGCCGCTCGCCATCATTTTTCAGCAGTCCTGGCTCACTGGAGACATCCCAGAGGACTGGAAGCTGGCCAATGTGGTGCCCATCCACAAGAAGGGCCGGTTGGATGAGCCAGGGAATTATAGACCTGTCAGCCTGACCTCAGTGCCAGGCAAGATTATGGAACAGGTCATCTTGAGTGCAGTCACACAAAACTTGGAGAATGGCCAAGGGATCAGGTCCAGCCAGCATGGGTTTAGGAAGGGCAGGTCCTGCCTGACCAACCTGATCTCCTTCTATGATCAGGTGATCTGCCTGGTGGATGCAGGGCAGGCTGTGGATGTAGTCTACCTGGACCTCAGCAAGGCCTTTGACACCGTCCCCCACAGCAAACTCCTGGCCAAGCTGTCAGCCCATGGCTTGGATGGGAACACACTGCGATGGGTTAGGAACTGGCTGGAGGGCTGAGCCCAGAGAGTGGTGGTGAATGGTGCCACATCCAGCTGGCAGCCAGTCACCAGTGGTGTGCCCCAGGGATCAGTGCTGGGCCCCATGCTCTTTAACATCTTTATTGATGATCTGGATGAGGGCATCGAGTCCATCATCAGTAAATTTGCTGATGATACCAAGCTGGGGGCAGGAGTTGATCTGCTGGAGGATAGAGAGGCTCTGCAGAGGGACCTCGACAGGCTGGGCAGATGGGCAGAGTCCAACGGCATGAGATTTAACACATCCAAGTGCCAGGTTCTGCACATTGGCCACAACAACCCCATGCAGAGTTACAAGCTGGGGTCAGAGTGGCTAGAGAGCAGTCAGGCTGAGAGAGACCTGGGGGTGCTGGTTGATGGTAGACTGAACATGAGCCTGCAGTGCACCCAGGCAGCCAGGAGGGCCAGTGGCATCCTGGCCTGCATCAGGAACAGTGTGGCCAGCAGGAGCAGGGAGGTCATTCTGCCCCTGGCCACTGCACTGGTTAGGCCGCACCTTGAGTACTGTGTCCAGTTCTGGGCCCCTCAGTTCAGGAAGGATGTTGACTTGCTGGAGCGTGTCCAGAGAAGGGCAACAAGGTTGGTGAGGGGCTTGGAGCACAAGCCCTATGAGGAGGGATTGAGGGAGCTGGGGTTGCTTAGTCAGGAGAGGAGGAGACTCAGGGGTGACCTTATTGCTCTCTACAACTACCTGAAGGGGGGTTGTAGTGAGGTGGAGGTTGGTCTCTTCTCCCAGGCAACCAGTACCAGAACAAGAGGACACAGTTTCAGGCTGTGTCAGGGGAGGTTTAGGCTGGAGGTTAGGAGGAAGTTTTACACAGAGAGAGTGATTGCCCACTGGAATGGGCTGCCTGAGGAGGTGGTGGGGTCACCATCGCTGGGGGTGTTCAGGGCGAGGCTTGACAGGATGCTTGGTTGTATGGTTTAGTTGATTAGGTGGTGTCGGATGATAGGTTGTACATGATGATCTCGAAGATCTCTTCCAACCTGGTTAATTCAATTCTATTCTATTCTATTCTATTCTATTCTATTCTATTCTATTCTATTCTATTCTATTCTATTCTATTCTATTCTATTCTCAGGTCTCCCATATTCTGTCTCCCTAGAAGCTGTTGATGGTCGCACTGAGGATCTTGATTAGGCCATTTCTGGTCTCCTGGTGTCCCCCCCTGATTCTGCCTCTCCCATATTCTCATGCCAGCCTGTCTGATCATGTTTCTTTCCTCTGCAGTGAATAGAATACTCAAAATAGACTGCATCTCTTTCCAGGTATATATATTGGGACCCAAAAATTGGTCCAGCCTCTCAGCTACACCTCAGGGGTCATCTAACAAGGTACCCATCTCTTTCTTGAAACTGCAGACATCTGATGCATTAAGAGGGACAGTGACAAATCCTATTCCTCCCTGATGCCCCCCCATAGGCACTTCCCTAAGTGGATGTAAACCTATATTACCTTCTTCTTGGTCAGTCCTAACCCTGCTTCTTGGAGGTGGTGAATGAGCAGGAAGCGGGGCTGTCGGTTACAGGGGACCCCTGTTCAGGTTCTGGTAAGGTGGTGGGGAGTTATCCCAAGGTTCCCATTTCTCCTTGTCCTTATCCTCAGTTGTTAATGTAAATATGGGAACAGGGGCAGGGTGTGAAGCCCTAATCCAGGCAGCAGCATATTCAGCTTCTTCCTTACTAAAACACTGTTTAGAATTCACATGGTGGTTCAAAGCTTGGCAAATCCAATCATCCAAAGATCCAAGTATGAGCCAAAACACATAAGGTCTTTGTGGCTTTTTTGGCCATACTTTCATGCAGTAGTAAACCATTTTTGCCTTTGATTTTCCCTTTCTCAACTCGTCATCATCCCCATACTGTAACATGACCCCTAACACGCTCTCTGGGGGAATGGGAGGGAGTTCTGGTGCCTTGCTTTTCTTTTGTCCCATTGTCCTGATCACTAATCACTGACCGGGGATCGAACCCGAGCCGCAGCAGTGAAGCACCGGCTCCGAGATGCGGCAGTGAAGCGCCGGCTCTGAGTCACAGGAGTGAGAGCGCCAGCTCCGAGCGGCAGCAGTTGGAAGCGCCGGCTCCGAGCCACTAGATGCTAACCCACCAGTATCTCCTGGGAACCACAACACAAATGCTACATTCTTTGGCAGCGCCGGTCCCGCTCCCTGCGAATGACCGACCCCCCTCACTGTGCCGATCCCTTGCAAAGTCAAACCGCAGGGAAAAACCTCACCCGCCACAGCCCAGGTCCCCTCCTGCCCTCTTGTGGAAGCCTGAAACCACAGGGAAAAACCCTCCTGAACCAGGTCCCTCAAACCGAGGTGCCCCTGGAAACCAGGATGTCAAACCTGTGAGCGTAACCGCGCCACGGGCCCCACAGTTCAAGCCCCACAAGGAACCGACCGCAGGATGCTAAAAACTCCCAAACCAGGTCCCCACTGCCGGGACACTGGAAACTGGGACACCAAGCCTGCGAACGCCACCGCGACGCGGGCCCCCATGGCCCAGGCCCCTCTAGAGACTGCACCTCAGGATACCAAAAACTCCTGAGCCGGGTCCCTCACCACCGGGACGCCGGACACCGGGACACAGCACTGGTCGCCCGATCCCTACGGACGACCGGTCTCCACAGCCCCTAGACTGTAGAAACGACGCTGCCCCTCACAGCCTGAATTCTCCAGGGCTGTGGAAACCACCTGACTACCACCCAGAATCCTGGAATCCCCACCCACAGTGAAATTCTGGGATCCCTTATCCAGGACCCCTACCCAGGCAAAACTCACCGAACAGCCTGGGTGCTATGCATAGGACCTCACAGGGGTAACACTGCCAACTGGAGTAGGACACAAAGAGAAAAAAGAAGGAAAAGGAAAAAAGGGGGAAAAAGGAAGGTGAAAAAGAAAAAATTCGCTTGCTTGCTGGTATTTGAGTTCAGAAAGCTCTGCCTCCTGATGTCTCCAATCACCAATGAAGCCACCAAATGGTGGGGGCCCTCTACATTGGGAGTTAGGAGAACAGAAGGTTGAGTGAACTTTCCCAGCCAATGCACCAAAACTGTTATAAAAGGGCAGCACAAGAAAATGTCCAAGTTTCCTGTGAGAGTTGTTTTATTAAAACAGAAGCAAGCAAGCAGCAGGGAAAAAAAGGAGAGAAACTGAGCATGGGGCCGCAGAGACTTCCCCCCACAGACACCTCCAGTCTCTGCCAAAAAACACCTTACTGTTGTAGTTTGAGCTGGGTGCCCCCCTGGTGAGTTAGCTTCCTGTGTCCAGAAGTCCAGCCCAGAGGGATGGACACAGGAAATTGTGTATTTCCTACCATAATTCTTTGCACCACTATAAGATCCAGTGCGGGGTCTAGCACTTTCTCTTTTCTTCCTCCTCCACCAGCCGGTAACTGGGGGAGATGTCTGCTGGCTTTGGGCCTGGCTAGGCCCAAGGCCATGGGGGGATGGGCAGTCTCAGGCCTGGCCAGCTGAGACTAGCCCAGCAGAGGGAGGGGGAAGAAGGAGCCCTGAGGGTCTCGGGTGTACCCTCAGGTGGGGATGGGATGCCTCTGGGTTTGCTTTGGGATCTTTCTTTGTCACTGCGCTTTGGGTTTTCTGCAACATTCACTGCTTTCTATTTAAACTTTCATCACTTTTGCAATCCGTTTGTCTGAGTATTTTATTCCTGCCCGTGGTGGGGAGAGAGGGGGCTGCCTCAACCCAGCACATTCTTGGTAGCAGAGGATGGTTGTTGTGGGGAGGGGGTCTGCCTCTAAACCCACCACATTTACAAATCCTAACTTTTCTTCCTATAGCTGCACCATCTCCATCTGCATGCTTGTGCTTAATAGCAGGCAGGGATATGATCATGAGCTCTAGCAACTTCTTGGGCTTCTTGAGCGTGCGTCTTCCTTGTGGTAGGGGTCGCAGATGAGGCAGGGGAGGTCTTTCAACTGTGCTCTTTGCAGAACCACATCTTCTCACACAAGTACAGCTGCAGCACAGGACTTATCAGAGGTAAACATCCCATGGCTCCTGAGAAAGTTGGCATGAGGTTCCTGTCTGAAACCAAAACAATCTGAACATTTACCCTCTGTTCTCAAAACAATCCAACTGCCACTACCCACCCTGAATACTGCCTTCTGTAACACAAATCACAAACCACTGCTGCATTTATAACACAATCTCAATCTGCTCTGCTCTAGTTTGAAGCCATTGCCTCTGGTCCTGTGCCTGCAGGCCTTTGCAAACAGCGTCTCTCCATCCAGTACCCTTCAGGCACTGGAAGGCTGCTATTATGTCTCCACAGAGCCTTCTCTTCTCCAGGCTGATCAACCCCAGCTCCCTCAGCCTGTCCTCATAACAGAACTGCTCCAAGCCCCTGATAATTTTTGTGGCCATCCCCTGCACCTGCTCCATCAGCTCCATGTCCTTCCTGCATTGAGACTTCAGAGCTGGATGCAGTACTCCAGGGGAGGTCTCACCAGAGCATCATAAAGTGGCAGGATCCTCTCTCTCCATCTCTGGCCATGCTGCTTTGGATGCAGCCCAGGCTGCCCTTGGCCTTCTGTGCTGCAAGCTCACACTGCCTGCTCCTGGCCAACATCTTCCCCACCAGCACCCCCAAGCCCTTCTCCTCAGGGCTGCTTTCTATCACCTCCTCCCCCAGCCTGTATTGCTAGTGAGGATTGTTCCAGCCCAGCTGCAGGACCCTGCTCTTGCTCTTGTTGAACCTCATGAGGGTCACCTGGGCACCACCTCTCCAGCCTGTGCAGGGCCCTCTGGATGCCATCCTGTCCCTCTGGCATCTCAATAGCACCACTCAGCTTGGTGCCATCTGCACACTTGCTTATGATGTATCCATCCCTCTGTCTATAGCAGTGATAAAAATATCAAACAGCACAGGATGGGATGAGTGGAATCAGTTTGTACTGGGACAAGGCCTGGGCTGTACTTGGAGATGTTAATGGGACCTGTTTTGAAATGGGAGATGGCCCAGTCTGGACTCTGCTGTGATTAGGGCATGGAGTTGTGACTGTGACAGGGACCAGCCTGTGGTGGGAGGGTTTAAAGGAACCCAGTATGTACTGGGATGAGTCCCAGACTGTACTGGGATGTGGCCAGGGGACTCAGGTTGTACTGGCATGGGGCCCAGTCTGGTCCAGGGAGGGGGCGAAGGGATAGAGTTTGTACTGGGAGGGGTCCCAGTCTGGTCCTGGGAGGGGTTCAGGTGGTACCTCTATTCCTGGGAGCAGGCACAGTCAGTACTAGAAGGAGTCCTGTTCTCTGGTTTGCACTGGGAGGAAAGCAGCTGGAACTGGGAGGGGGCCAGGGCTTCAACTTTACTGTGGGATGAGACCCTGTCTGTACTGGGAGGACATCAGGAGATGCAGTTTGGACTGGGATGGGCCCCAGTCTGTACTGGGTGATGCCATTGGATCCAGTTTAAGGGACAGGTCGTGGACTGTACTGGGATGGGATTGGGCACCTGTTTGTACTTGGACAGGGCATAGTCTGTACTGGGAGGCAGTTAGGAGATGCGGTTTATACTGGCAGGGGGCTCAGTCTCTACTGTGTTGGAATGAGACTATGGAATTAACATGTGAAGGGATGCAGAAAGTACTGGAAAGGGACAAAGATGATCCAGTTTGTGCTGGGATGTGGCCAGGTATGTACAGGGGGGTGTTAAAAGGAGGAACATTGTACTGTGTGGGGACAATAACACAGCTTAGACTGGAAATGGGTGGGACCTAAGCTGCAGTGCTAGAGGACAGTAGGATCCAGTTTGTACTGGGATGAGGCCGTATCTACACTGGGAGGGGTTAAAGGAACCATGTTTGGACTGAGTCTATACTGGGAGGGGGTCAGGGTATCCAGTTGGACACCGAGTAGGTGCAGTCTGTAATGGAAGGAGGTTGCGGTATGAAGGCATGAGGAGACCTCCTGTGCTGATGGCAGTGCTGCTCTGGAGCACAGCTCTGGCCCAGAAGCAGCCCTGGCCTGTCCCTGACTGCAGTCCCAGCACTGCCACACAGCAGCACAATGCCCAAGCTGCCAGAGCACTCAGGCCTTGCCCCAGCACAGAGGCTCAGCAGGAGGGGGTGGAAGGACAGAAAGAGCAGCTGAGGACAGCCCAAGCTCTGGGGATCCCTGGCACTGCTGCTGTGCTGGGACTCTGCCCCTCCACCTCTGCACACAGGCACTACCCTGCAGCTCCACAGAAGCCTTGGAGGAAAGAACTCAGACAAGTAACTCAGGAGGTAGGAAAACAGAGAAGCAGGGTACTTTATTGTTGAACACCCAGGGAGCACAGCTCCTCATGTCTGCAGCCTCTGGGTCACACCACACAGGACAACACTGAACCAGAAATGGTCTGAAGAAAGACATTTGTGTGGGAACAATATTCTCACAAGGGGAACAGCCCCAGCAGCAGCCAGAACTCCAGCAGCCAGGCTGGGCCTGCACTGAGAGACATCAGAACTGCTCTGCAGGAGAAGACAGAGAGTTTATTGCTGCTGAAAGCATCCAGTGATCAGTTTGCTCAGGGCAGCTTTGAGCTCCTGGTTCCTCAGGCTGTAGATGAGAGGGTTCACTGCTGGAGGCACCACTGAGTACAGAACTGACACCACTATATCCAGGGATGGGGAGGAGATGGAGGAGGGCTTCAGGTAGACAAAGAGGCCAGTGCTGAGAAACAGGCAGACCACAGCCAGGTGAGGGAGGCAGGTGGCAAAGGCTTTGTGGCGTCCCTGCTGAGAGGGGATCCTCAGCACTGCCCTGAAGATCTGCACATAGGACACCACAATCAACACAAAACAGACAAAGAATAAACAGCCACTGGCCCCAAGAAGCCAAAGTTCCCTGAGGTAGGATGTGGAGCAGGAGAGCTTGAGGATCTGGGGGATTTCACAGAAGAACTGGTCCACAGCAATGCCCTGGCAGAGGGGCAGGGAAAATGTACTGGCTGTGTGCAGCACAGCATTGAGAGCCCCAGAGCACCAGGCAGCTACTGCCAGGTGGAGACAAACTCTGCTGCCCAGGAGGGTCTCATAGTGCAGGGGTCTGCAGATGGCAACATAGCGATCATAGGACATGGTGGTGAGGAGAGAAAACTCTGCTGTAAGCAAAAAGGCAAAGAGAAAGACCTGAGCAACACATCCTGCATAGGAGATGTCCCTGGTGTCCCTTAGGGAATTGTCCATGGATTTGGGCACAGTGGTGGAGATGGCACCCAGGTCAAGGAGGGCGAGGTTGAGGAGGAAGAAATACATGGGGGTGTGGAGGTGGTGGTCCCAGGCTATGGTGGTGATGATGAGGCCATTGCCCAGCAGGGCAGCCAGGTAGATGGCCAGGAAGAGGCAGAAGTGCAGGAGCTGCAGCTGCCTTGTGCCTGGGAATGGCAGGAGGAGGAAGTGGGTGGTGGAGTTGCTGTTGGCCATCTGCTGCCTGTGGCCATGGAGACCTGTCCAAGGAGGGAAAGGCAGTGACAAGTTAGGGCACATTTCTCTCAGCCTCATTGGAAACTCCCTCCCAGAGCTGCATGAGGAATGGATCAGCTCAGCCCCATCACTACCAACCCATGGCAGAGTTCATCACAGCTTTAAATGCAGCAGGGACCCAGAATTGCCATGAAGATTCCTCTGGTGTCAGAACAGAAAGTGACCAACAGCCCAGTCCCAGAGAACAAGAGTCCCATTGTGGTGGGTTGAAATTTCCCCCCAGCATTAGCTTTGCCAGAGCAGCTCAGTTAGAAGCAAATGAAGCTGTATTGACAAGCAAGAGCTACACTCTGCAATGGAATGCAATGAACAGGTACAAAACATACAGGAGTGACAATATGAGACAGGTATTTACAATTATCAAATGACACAAACCCCCCTGGTCAGAGACCAGGGAAGCTGTTCCACTGCCTCTAACCCCTAGCCCCCAGTTCCAAGAGAGAACAAAGGAGTGGAGAGAGAAAAAAAGCAGTGGGTTAGACTTAGCCAAGGCCAGCCAAAGCAGTTGATCTATCCTGAGCAAAGCTAAACAGCTGAGATCAGAAGAGAAGAGAGAGAATTGTTATGGTACAGCTCCTCTGATTCCAGATATTTATCCAATGAATTTGTTTAGAATAATCTTTTCTTTTCCTTTTCACACCCAAGAGTGATCTATTTATTTTGGTTCTACTTTTCTCCTCAAAATCTGCAACTAAATTTTAAAGGCATAGCCTAAAACCACCACACCCATCTAGAGGTGGAGAAACAGGGAGCAGGCCTGCAGTGCTGCAGAGACAGTGAAGGGAAGAGAGAAAGGCAGAGGGGCTGGGGGTGAAGTCTTCTCCTTACCCACCTCTGCTCACTGCTGTTCACAGGATGGAACTCAAAGGCTTTGGTCCTCCTTCTGTGTGCACACTCCAGGAGCCTTCAGCTGAGCGTCAGCAGCTGAGATGGAGATGCCTTCAGGAGCTACAGCTGCAGTGTCCTGCACCCACAGCCTCACTGCGTCAGTGACTGCAGTGATTTCTCCTCCTGTGAGCTCTCAGTCACCCTCCCAGTCCTGGACACCTCAAAGCTCTCTCTGCCTTCCTCATCTCCCTGAGATCCTCAGGCAGTGTCCTCTGCCCTGCTGTGCTGTGCAGAGGAGCTGCTCCTGGACAGAGCTGTCTCCTGCAGCACTGCCTGCTTGCCAGCAGCTTCCCAGCCCAGGAGCCTGGCCCATCTCAGCAGCTCAGGACCAGCCGAAGGCATTTAAAGGAGCCCTCTGCTGGGTTTGTGCCAAATCCATGAACCTCAGAGACTGAGAAGCTGATGAAACATCTCCAGAAGTTGAAGTCAGAGTTGAACTCTGAAGTTTCTTCTACTTTTAATGGGTCCCAGTGAATCATACTGGGAAAGGGTCCTCAGGGACTGGTTAGAGCAGAAGGAGAAAGTGGATGCAAGGGAAGCATCACTGGAGGCACTGAAGCATCTCCAGGCTGTGGTGAGAGCAGAGAACTGAGGCAGTGCTGCCAGGTCAGGACAAGCAGCTCAAGGTGGCTCTGCTGCTGAGGAAACCTGGAGGGGTTTCATTGACCCAAAGGGCCAAGCCCTGAGCCCCAGCCCCTGGTAAGGCAGATCCTGTCCCTCACCTGTGGCTCTGGGCTCTGCTGGGGGCAGTGGGGAGTGAGGGTGAGCAGTGAGCACGGTAGGATCTTGTCAGGTTTTGCTGTGGTTTGCTTGCAGAGAGACAACTCCTGCTGAAAAGGAATGAAATGTACCTTTAAAAATACTTTTTATCAGATGCTTTGTGCAATAAAAACCTCTCCAATTAGCTGCAGAAACCTTGGCAAGAATTAGAGGTTCAGCAGTATTTAATGAGCCCCATGGAGTATTTGGGGCTGATTACATCATCCTTAGGTACTGCCAGGAGACTCTGCCAAGCTACTGCCAAGAAGCCTCTCAAGAAGTCCAAGTCAGAAGCAAACTCCAAAGTACCTTGAAGCACTGATTGGCCTCACTGAGGCTTGTTACTGACAAAGGCTCCCCAGGGACTCGTTAGAGCAGCTTGTTAGAGGCCAGGATTGCAGGGAGACAAAGGCAAAGTGCAGGGCAGAAAAACTTGCCTTTGGTCTAGGAAGCAGAAAGGCCAAGCCCTGACCACTGCCCTTGCAATAGAAGAACCTCAAAGGCTCAAAGCCAAGTTTCTCCTTCCAGGCCTTGGTGGCAGAGGCAAGTGCCAGAGCCAAGGGGACAAAGACCTTGGTCCTGTTGGACCTCTCAGCCTTGCCAGAGTCCTTGGCCATTTCTACTGCAGCCTCTCCTACACTGTCCCATGCCTGCAGTTCTTTCCCTTCAGGCTGCTGACACAGATCTTGCTTCCCCTCCCAGCTCTCTCTCTGCCATTTCCATCCCTTTCCTGAGCTGTCTCAGCTCTCCCTGCCGTTTCCTGACGTCTCTGGATGGCCTCATGCATAGCAGCTCTGCCCTTTGAGGGACATTTCTTTGGCCTCCTCTCCACTCTGAACCTTCCAAGCTGAATTTTGTGAAGGTTTTATTCTCTCCCCTCTCTGAAACCACCCTTCAGCCGTGTGCTCACTGCTCTGGCAGTGTCCTGAGCCTCCATTCAGCAGGCTGAAGCAGCCCAGGTCCCTCAGCCTCTCCACAGAGATGTCAACCCCCATCCTGGCAGATCTTCTCTGTAGTCTCTGCAGTTCCTCTCCATTCCTTCAGAGTGGACATTCCCAAAGCCAGCCACCAAGCATCCAGATGCGACCAGAGCAGTGCTGAGTCCTCGGGGAGGACAACTTCTGTGTCTGGGTGGACACACTACTTCTGCAGCCCAGCCTCATTTGGCCTTCTCCACTGTGGTTGGCCTTTATTCCCTCCCAGGGCATTTGGAATGGTTCCTCTCAAACCCTGAGGTGCCTTTCTGTGTGCTTTCAGCCTTAACTGGTACTTAAGAGCTCAGGTGGGGGAAAGGCTGAGGATCCTTTCCCCACTCCTCCCTTCCTCTTTCCCAATAGAGAGGAAAAAGAAAAGGAAGTAGCAAATCCACCAAGAAATAATTTGGAATCAGCTTGGAAGTAGAGAGGTAAAGAATTTTCTTTAAACTATATATATATGTAACAATAACATGTAAGTTTTCACAAGGGCAAGGAACAAGGATGGGTGGGTGTCAGCGATACAGACCGAAGTCAATATGAATGACCAATATTATCTAGTATAGTTCCTTTATTGTTGCAGTGTGGTCCATGGGGATGGCTGCTGGGGCCGCTGCTGTGGCTGCTGCCATAGGGGCTGCAGCCAGGGCCACTGGGACCACAACTACGGTCAGTGCTGCCGGTGTCAGTGGTGCGTCGGTCGGTGCCGACTCAGTCGGAGCCTTCGGTGCCGCCTCGGTTGGGGCTGCTGGGGCTTGCGAGGGCCATCGGGGCTCACAGGAGGGATGCGGTCATAAAAATGCCATAACCACGAGCCTCCAAGTGCTCCGTTTTTGCTAAGAGTGGCTGTAAAACAAAGTCTGTGCTGTATGATTTCTTAGCATCAGTGTTTTTGTCTTCCAAATCCAAGCTGTCTTTGGTGGTATTAGAGGAAGATGTTGATGAAGGGGATCAAACACGCTGAATCACACGTTTCACTGCCTTTTTATTGCTTTCTCCCTGCTGGGTGCGAACGCCAGTGGTGGTGGCTGGTGAACACGGTGTGCTCGCCAAGATGGCGGGCGTGGCGTCTTCTTGCAGTGAGTGTGCATGCTTTCTGACCTCCATTTTGATTTTGTGCATCCTATCAGTCCGATCAGGATTCACTTCTGCCGTGATTGACGTGGCAGGAGCAGATTTTTCCGTGCAAAAGGACGGTAGTAAGAGAGACGAGATTCGTGTAGAGAGAAGAGATGTGGGCAATTGAGATTGTGAGGAGGATGCTGACAGAGCAGCAGACAATGTGTGTGGGGGGCGGGGGGGCAGAGGGGTGGAGGGCAGAGGGTGCCTTCCGAGTCTCTCTTGTTCGTCTCAGTTAGAAACAAATGCCGCAGCAGCTGAATCGGGAGTACACTGCTCTGCTTTGATCAATTGCAATGTACGTGACACGGTGCTATGGCAAAAAGCTTCTTTTTAAGTATTTAGCACCTCATCCCACAGCTGGGCTCCAATTTTGTCCCAGGCTTCAGAAGTGAAAGCGCTGGTTGCTGTGGGGATAAAATCATGATCCTGGGCCCAGGCTAACAGCCCTTTTAAAACCCCAGAATCATAAGTAATACCTCTCATGGAGAGGATACTTTGGAGGTCTTTTAGCACAGCCTCTTCTACTTTGCTCAGCGCTTCCCCATGACCCTCCCCGATCGCTCACCTGATACTGGTGAGATTCACTTCCTTTTCTGAGCACACGCTACTTATTTTGTCAGCACTGGGGCAGTGCTGGTTCGAGCGGCTTTCCGTCCCTCTCGGAGCATACCTTTATGCTGAGTCGAGCAGCATCGTAGTCCAAGGATCCCATCATGAATTCGAGCGCCAGATGTCAGTGATGGAGAGTGGAGTCAATATGAACGACCAATATGATCGAGTATTGTTTGTTTATTAAGGAAACCAGTACAGCTTATATAGACTCAGAGAGCATCGTTGGCATAGCTTCATTGGTTCCCACAAGTGACCACACATCCTAGTGTTACAGATTATTGGTCACACTACTAATGCCACGCGAGGTTGTTGATGCAGATGTATGTCCTGTTATTCCCAGATAACTCTCTGTGTTTATAGCTACCAGTGCCCTGCTTTAGTTACATGCTGCAGGCACAGCACTGCTTTGCTCAGCTGCTAGCTACTTCTGCACTTATGCTGAGCATGGCCTACCACCATCTCAGGCTCTAGGCCTATATTGCCAGATTGCTCACACTGCTTATTGCCACCATTGCCACATTCATGCAGTGGGAACTTCAGTTCTAAAGCTTGAAAATGTGCACCTTTCTGAAGACAACAGCTTGTAAACAATGGAAGAAGAGTGGTTTTGCTCCTGCTGTCTGTTTCCAGTTCCCCTCCTCCTCCTCCTTCTGTCTCTCTTATCTCTCTCCCTTGCTTGCAGTCTTTTGCAGCTCTGCAGAATCACAGAATCACCGAATCACCAAGGTTAGAAGAGACCTCAAAGATCAAATCCAACCTGTCACCACAGACCTCATAACTAAACCATGGCACCAAGTGCTATGTCCAATCTGCTCTTGAAGACCTCCCAGGCTGGTGACTCCACCACCTCCCTGCCAGCCCAATCCAATGGCTAACAACTCTCTCAGTGATGAACTTTCTCCTGACTTCCAGCCTAAACTTCCCCTGTCGCAGCTTGAGACTGTGTCCTCTTGTTCTGGTGCTGGATGCCTAGGAGAAGAGATCAACCCCCACCTGCCTACAACCTCCCTTCAGGTAGTTGTAGACAGCAATCACAGTATCACAGTATCACAGTATAACTAAGGTTGGAAGAGACCCCAAGGATCATCAAGTCCAACCTGTCTCGACAGACCTCATGACTAGACCATGGCACCAAGTGCCACATCCAATCTCCTCTTGAACACCTCCAGGGATGGGGACTCCACCACCTCCCTGGGCAGCACATTCCAATGACGAACGACTCGCTCAGTGAAGAACTTTCTCCTCACTTCGAGTCTAAAGCTCCCCTGGCACAGCTTGAGACTGTGTCCCCTTGTTCTGGTGCTGGTTGCCTGGGAGAAGAGACCAACCCCTTCCTGTCTACAATCACCTTTCAGGTAGGTGTAGAGGGCAATGAGGTCACCCCTGATCCTTCTCTTCTCCAGGATAAACAACCCCTGCTCCCTCAGCCTCTCCTCATGGGGCTTGTGCTCAAGGCCTCTCCCCAGCCTTGTTGCCCTTCTCTGGACACGCTCAAGTGTCTCAATGTCCTTCTTAAACTGAGGGGCCCAGAACTGGACACAGTACTCAAGGTGTGGCCTAACCAATGCAGAGTACAGGGGCACAATGACCTCCCTGCTCCTGCTGGCCACACTATTCCTAATGCAGGCCAGGATGCCATTGGCCCTCTTGGCCACCTGGGCACACTGCTGGCTCATGTTTAGGCAGGTGTCAATCATCACCCCCAGGTCCCTCTCTGTTTGGCAGCTCTCAGCCCCTCTGACCCCAGCCTGTAGCTCTGCATGGGGTTGCCGTAGCCAAAGTGCAGCACCTGGCACTTGGACTTGTTAAATGCCATGCCATTAGACTCTGCCCATCCATCCAGTTGGTCGAGGTCCCTCTGCAGAGCCTTTCCACCCTCTAACTGACCAACATCTGTTCCCAACTTGGTGTCATCTGCAAACTTGCTGATGACTGACTCAACCCCCTCATCCATATCATCAATGAAGATGTTAAAGAGGATGGGGCCCAGCTATGATCCCTGGGGGGATACGATCTCCCCTGAGCCTCCTCTTCTCCAGGCTATGCAACCCCAGCTCCCTCAGTCGCTCCTCACAGGTCTTGTGTTCCAAACCCCTCCCTAGCTTTGTTGCCCTTCTCTGGACATGTTCCAGCAAGTCAACATCTTTCCTAAACTGAGGGGCCTAGAAGTGGACACAGTGCTCAAGGTGTGGCCCAACCAGTGCTGAGGACAGGAGCAGAATGACTTCCCTGCTCCTGCTGGCCACACTGTTCCTGATGCAGGCCAGGATGCCATTGGCCCTCCTGGCTGCCTGGGCACACCGCAGGCTCATGTTCAGCCTACTGTCAACCAGTATCCCCAGGGCCCATTCTGCCTGGCTACTCTCCAGCCACTCTGACCCCAGCCTGTAGAACTGCATGGGGTTGTTGTGGCCAATGTGCAGAACCTGGCACTTGGTCTCCTTCTGCTCTAACCAGACCCTGGGGACCCTTTCCCAGTATGCTTCAGTGGGACCCATTAAAAGTAGAAGAAACTTCAGAGTTTGAATCTGACTTCGACTTCTGCAGAGCAGGGCAGGGTAGGGCAGGGTCCTTCTGCTCTGGAGAGGCTGCTGTGCGGGTCAGGGCTGCTCACAGCTGCAGCTCAGCGCCAGGGAACTTCCAAAGGGATGTTTGAAGGACAAGGTCCAAGCAGGGTATGCTCTACACAGCACTGCTGTGACCACATCTGCAATATTGGTGTCTGGCTGTGGAGTTCCTTAGTCTGGAGGAATGCAGAGGTACTGGAGAAGCTCCAGAGGAGATCTGCCTGGATGGAGTTTGGAGTCTCTATCTAGAACCTGAAGCTGCTGAGCTTCTTTAGCCTGGTGAAGTGAAGGCTCAGGGGTGATGTGCACCTGCTTGAAGGGGGGTGTCAGGTGATGGATCTTTTCCTGCTTGTGGGCACAGAAGGAAGCCTTCAGAAAGTGCAACTGAAAGGTTCAGACTGGAGGCAAGGACAAAACAATATCACTCAAAGTGTAGAGCTGTGGTGCAAGAGGTGACCCAGAAGGATTCTGGAGATCCTTTGTGTGTCAAGGAACAGGCAGCAAGAGTGGAAAGGCCTGAGTGAAGGTGTGGAAATGTCAGGGGGAGAGCTGGCTGGGGAAGCCAGATGGATGTCAACAGCCTGAAGGGAAAGAGCTGCAGGCATGGAACAGTGTAGCACAGCCTGCAGGAGGGATGGCCAAGGGCTCTGGCAGGGCTGAAAGGCTCAGCAGGGACAAGGTCTTGAACCTCTTCCTTCTGGCAGCAGCTTCTGCCACCATGGCTGCTGAGATGAAGTTTTAGTTGGAGGCTCTCAGGATCTGCCTTTCCAAGGCCTTAGGGTCAGGGCTTGGCCTTTCTCTTTCCTAAACCAAGGCCAGGGCTTGTTCAGCTGCACTTTGCCTTTCTCTGCCTTCCATCATGGCCTCCATTGAGCTTCTCTGACCACCCCTGGGAGGCTTTGTTGCTAATGGCCCTCAGTGAGGCCAATTAATACTTGAAGGAATTTTTGTTATGCTTCTGAATTCTTGAGCAGATTCCTTCAGTCTCCTCTCAGTGTGTGAGGCTCAGGCAATGATCCCCAAGTGCCCTAAGAGCTATTTGTATCTGTGTAGCTTGCTTCATGGTTTCAAAGTGCACCTCACAAAGCTCCTTTATTATTTATTTCCTATCAAAGGTAGAATATTCTGTTAGATTTCAGTTCAGAGCAGAGATGATAATTCACCAAGTGACACTGACCCAGGCTGTCTCACCAGGGCATCTGCACTTGCAGGAGGGTGCAGCACACCAAGGACACCTCTCAGTGCTCTATTTCTCTCTGTCCTGATCCATACCTGGCTTACCCTGGGCTAGTTCATGGCCTAGGAAATGGGGGAGGGGGAATCACATCAAGTCTTGAGGAGGTTCCCAGTGACAGGGGGACTGTGCCACCACAATCTGCTCTGTGACTTGAGTGCATTTCTCTCAGCCAGAGAGTGGCTGTGTGGTTGCCTCTTGTCTCTGTGCCTCTCAACAGAGAATGTCATGATCCAATCAGAATGGGAAGGAAATTTGCTGGTTCCTTAGCCTCCAAAGTCTTCTTCAATGCCATTCAGTGACACAAAGCACACAGGAAACATTGATGATGGGAAATGTCTGCAGCAGTGTGACTTGCTTGGCCATCCTCCTAACTCTTCACTACAAACCAATGTTGAGCAGCAAGCACAGAGCAGAGCAGGCAGGAAACTAACAGTGGCTGTGCCACCAGGGGCAGTGTCCCAGCTGCTGCTGGACACCATCCAAACAGCACTTCCCACCAGCAGTGCTCTCCACTCCTCTTGATAACTTTTAGCACTCAATGGATTTCTTCAGTGTCAGGGTGGACTCTGGGCAGAATCTTTTGTCCTGCTTTTCCTGGTTGTTGTAGCAGGCTGATGAAATCAGGGTGCTAGGGGAGCTGTTGGGTTGCAATGAAATTCTTTCCAATGGGTGTAGGCTGTAGCTAACCATACAACATGTGAGCAAAGACACATCCTGGTGAGGAGTTATTGGCACAGAGAATTTCCAATCACAGCCAATGATTACAGAGACATCACACAGACAGAAACTGAACTGATTGCTGTGGTGGTGTTCCAGAACTGTGACAAATATTGTGGTGCAGGCCCAGCTGGACAGAGCAGTTGTGTGCAGGATCACCGCTGCCAGGGGACTGTGAAAGGAGGGGGAGGGACTTGCTCTCTCTGGGCCTGGATCCTCAATGCCATCAAGAGACGACCTGCCCTGGGCCCCAGTTAGATGGGCAGCTATGGAACAGGGCATTGGGTATCTGAGACAGATGGCTGTGCTGGAAATAATTTATGGGGATGGCCAGCTCCCCTCGGACCCAGATGAGGTGCCCATGAGACTGCCCTTGGTAAAGAAACTCACCCAGAGTGCCCCTCACAAACATGCTCCCACATTAGGAGGGATACTCCTGACTGGACAGGATGGAAGTCCTAAAATTGTCTGTGAGTGTGCCAATGATTTAAGGGAATATGAGGACAGTGTCAATCAGAAACCCCTGATCTCAGCCATAGAAACTATGGCTAAAGACATTGTCAAAGAGATGAAGGCCTCCATGTCTGAACTGAGAAAGGGGAGCAATGCCTCCTTTGCCCCTTCTCCTTCAGAATGGGTCCAGGTTTCAGCAATCAGGAACAGGTGACATTCCCCCAGGAAATCAGCCCAAGCCAATCAGGGGATGTCAAGGGGGTCTCTGTGGAGGATTCTCTGTGACCATGGAGAAGACATGGACACCTGGCATGGCCAACCCACCTCTGCCCTCTGGAACAGGGTGCAGGAACTGCAAGGTGGGCACACTGGGGATAACTCATCCAGGAGAAGGGCTGCCCCAGTTTCCTGGAGGGGTCCCTCTCACTCAAGAGACACTTCCCCTAGCAACACAGGACCCTGTGACAAGTGTGGGCATCGCTGCCAGCATTAGCGGCGCCCTACCTCCAGCCAGGTGGAGGCCAGGGACAACAGAGTGTCCTGGGATGTCTATGTGAAATGGTCTGGCACTTCAGAAGCCCTGAAGTACCCAGCTCTGGTGGACACAGGGGCCCAATGCACCCTGATACCATCGAGCTACAAAGGGGCTGAGCCCATAAGGATTCAGGGAGTCACAGGGGGCTCACAAGACCTGACTGTACTGCAGGCTGAGAGAAGCCTGACTCGGAATGAATGGGGAAAGCACAACCTAGTGACTGGTCCAGATGCACCTTGCATTCTTGGCATTGACTTTATGCAGGAGGGATGCTTCAAGGACCTTAGGGGGCACAAATGGGCATTTGGGGTGGCAGCTGTGGAGACTGCAGGCAAAGAACAGCTGTCCACCATGCCTGAGCTGTCGGATGACACCTCTGTAGTGGGCAGCCATAAGAGGCAGGATTTGAAGTTCCCCCTTGCCTCTCACATAGTACATCACAGGCAATCCAGGACCAACAGAAACTCTCTGCACCCCATACACCAACTGATTGGATGACTGGAGAGCCAGAGGGTGATCAGCAAGGCTCACTCCCCCTCCAACAGCCCAATATGGCCAGTGTGGAAGGCAAATGGGGAGTGGAGACTGACCGTGGACTACCATGGCCTGAATGAAGTGACTCCTCCCATCAGTGCTGCCGTGCTGGACATGCTGGAGCTGCAGTACGAGCTGGAATTGAAGGCGGCCAAGTGGTATGCCACAAGTGACATTGCTAATGCCTTTTGCTCCATTCCCATTGCAGAAGAATGCAGGCCACAGTTTGCTTTCACCTGGAGGGGAGGACAGTACCAATGGAATGGGTTGCCTCAGGGCTGGGTCCATAGCTCAAGCATCTGCCATGAGGTGATCCAGACTGCCTTAGAGAAAGGTGGAGCCCCTGAGAACCTGCAGTTCATCGATGACATCATTGTATGGGGTGAGACAAAAGAGGAAGTTTACCAGATAGGTAGGAGGATAACTAATATCCTGTTGGAGGCTGGCTTTGCCATCAAGAGAAGCAAGGTGAAAGGGCCTGCCAGGGAGATCCAGTTCCTGGGTGTTCAATGGCAAGATGGCGGTTGGCACATCCCTCAGGAGGTGGTGAAGGGGAAGCCACTAGAGTGCAGCCTACGAACAAGAAAGAGACACAGTCCTTTTTGGGGCTTGTGGGCTTCTGGAAAATGCACATCCCTGGGTACAGTCAAATTGTGAAGCCTCTCTTCCCTGTAACAAGGAAGAGAAATGATTTTGTGTGGGGACCTGAGCAGCAGGTGGCATTCGAGCAGATCAAACAAGAGGTGGTCCAGGCTATGGCTCTGGGATCTGTTCCAACTGGAGCAGAGATCAAGAATATGCTGTACACTGCGGCCGGTGAGAATGGTCCTACGTGGAGCTTGTGGCAGAAGGCTCCTGGTGAAGCCAGGGGCAGGCCCCTAGGTTTCTGGAGGAAGGGCTACAAAGGCTCTGAGGCCAACTACACCATAACAGAGAAGGAAATCCTAGCTGCCTATGAGGGTGTCTGGGCTGCCTCTGAGGTAATTGGGACTGAGTCGCCTCTGTTTCTAGCTCCAAGGCTTCCAGTCCTGACCTGGATGTTCAAAGGGAGAAGCTCAACCCCACATCATGCCACAGATGCTACCTGGAGTAAGTGGATACATAGAATACATAGAATACATAGAATAAACCAGGTTGGAAGAGACCTTCAAGATCACCGCGTCCAACCCATCAACCTCCTCCCTTTCTCCTTATCCCCATTTCTTTCCTGTATTTTTCCCCTTCCCTTATCTCTCCCTATACTTTCCCCTTCCCTTATCTCTCCCTATACTTTCCCCTTGCCTTTTTCTCTCGATTGGGAAAGAGGAGGGGGAGAACAAGGGGAGGGATTCTCAGCCTTGCCCCCATCTGAGCTCTTCAATCCCAGTTAATACATAGAATACATAGAATACATAGAATAAACCAGGTTGGAAGAGACCTTCAAGATCATCGTGTCCAACCCATCAACCAATCCAACACCGCCCAAACAACTAACCCACGGCACCAAGCACCCTGTCAAGTCTTCTCCTAAAAACCTCCAGTGATGGCGACTCCACCACCTCCCCAGGCAGCCCATTCCAATGTGCAATCACTCTTTCTGTATAGAACTTTTTTCTAACATCCAGCCTGAACCTCCCCTGGCGCAGCCTGAGACTGTGTCCTCTTGTTCTGGTACTGGCCGCCTGGGAGAAGAGACCAACATCCGTCTGTCTACAACCTCCCTTCAGGTAGTTGTAGAGAGTAATAAGGTCACCCCTGAGTCTCCTCTTCTCCAGGCTAAGCAATCAGGATGGCCCTGATAACTCAGCGAGCGCGGATGGGGAGTTCAAATGCCCTGGCATAGTGGAAGTGTTCCCCAACTGGCCAGAGGGTGCTGACTTGGGAATGCCACCAGAGCAGACAGTGAGCCATGCTGAGGAGGCTCCCCCATATAATGATCTCCCTGACCATGAGAAGGGCTATGCTCTATTTACAGATGGGTCCTGCCGGCTTGTAGGCAGCAAGCGGAGATGGAAAGCAGCTGTCTGGAGCCCAACAAGGCAAGTGGCAGAAGCAACGGATGGAGAAGGTGAATCCAGTCAGTATGCAGAGGGAAAAGCTGTCCAGCTGGCCCTGGATGTGGCAGAAGGAAAGAACTGGCCAGTGCTGTACCTCTACACTGACTCCTGGATGGTAGCCAATGCCTTGTGGGGGTGGCTGAAGGAATGGAGGAGGAATGGGTGTCAGAGAAAAGGGAAGCCTGTTTGGGCTGCTCAGCTGTGGCAAGACATCGCTGCCCGCCTGGACAGGCTGCCAATAAAGGTATGGCACATGGATGCACACATCCCCAAGAGCAGAGCCACAGAGGAGCACCAGCACAACCACCAAGCAGATCTGGCTGCTAAAAGCTCCCAAATAGACTTGGCCTGGGAACACAAGGGTGAGCTGTTCTTAGCTCGCTGGGCCCAGGACACTTCTGTCCACCAAGGGAGAGATGCCACATCCCAGTGGGTCGGGGACAGATCAGTGGACATCTCTCTGGAGGCCATCTCACAGGTTATCCATGAGTGTGACATTGTGCTGCCATCAAGCAGGCCAAGCGCATGAAGCCTCTGTGGTACGGGGGGAGATGGTGGAAACAGAAGTACGGAGAGGCCTGGCAGGTCGACTCCATCACCCTTCCTGGGTCTCACAGTGGCAAACAGCACGGACTGACCATGGTAGAGGCAAGTACAGGGGGGGCTGGAAACCTAACCAGCACCTCATGTCACTGCTCGCAACACCATCCTGGGCCTAGAGAGACATGTCCTGTGGAGACACTGCATCCCTGGGAGGATTGAATCAGACAATGGAACCCACTTCAGGAACCATCTCCTAAGGGACTGGGCAAAGGAACATGGGTTTGAGTGGATTTACCACATCCCATACCAGCACCAGCTGCAGGGAAGGTCGAGCGCTACACTGGCTTGCTAAAGACCACCCTAAAAGCCATGGGGGGTGGAACCTTCAGGAACTGGGAAAAGCACCTAGCTCCAGCCACTTGGTTAGTGACCAGCAGAGGAGCTGTGAACCCAGCTGGTCCTGCCCAGTCTGACCTGCTGCCCACAGTGGATGGAGATGGAGCTCCTGTGATTGCTGAGAAGAACCTGCTGGGGAAGTCAGTCTGGGTTTTCCCTGCTGCTGGTGGGGGCAAACCAACCCCAGGGGTGGTCTCTGCTGAGGGGCCTGGTCACACCTCCTGGGTCATGTTAGAAACTGGGGACATTCAGTGTATCCCACAGCGGAACGTGACTGTGGCTGAGAGGGGATGGACTCATACACACAAATGTAACATAGTCACTGTGTAATAGTTACAAGCTGTTCTAAGTTTTTTCTCTCCTAGTTTAATACCAGCCTAGCATCCAGGACTCAACATGAACACACCACACACCAATCCAGAGAGCTCCTGTATCATCTCACCTGCACCTGTTCCTGATGCCCCACACGAAAGACTGTTCCTGTTTCCCTACAGCAATGGACTGTTCCCGAGTTTCCTTTCCCTTTCAAAGACAGACTGATTCCTGATTCTTCTCCACATTCCTGCCCAATTCAAGCACCACCTACACTGACCAACACCAGAGAGGGAGAGACTGCCCTGAGGGAGAGAGAGCCAGGATAACGAGGGACTTGCATTGAGGATTTGAGTACCACATGTCAGGATTGGATAAAGGGGCTGTGACAAGAGAGTGGAAGTGGAACAGAGGAGTGGACTGTGATGGGTTATGCCCATCCTGGAAGCAGGGAGGGGAGGTCTTGTGAGAGCCTTGCTCTCCCGGGGTAGGTGTTTTCCCTCTGGGAAACTGAGTTAGTCTATTCTACTCCCCCTCCCTGTCCAGCAAGCCTATAAACAGGAAGACACTGCAGCCATTTGCTCCCTTTTACTTCTGCCTCACAGGGATGAAAGAGAGTTGCTGCTGGCTTTCTGGTTTCGTGTGGTCAGGCCTGGTCCTCCTCCTCCCCCCTGCCATATCCACGCTTCTTCAAAGGACTTCAAAGGACTGGTTTTGTATATGTATTTTTTCCCCATCCATCCTTGTTCCTTACCCTTGTGAACCCTTCCTGTTATTGTTATATATATATGTATGTATATTGTTTAAAGAAAATTTTTACCTCTTTACTTCCAAACTGACTCCAAATTATTTCTCGCTGGATTTGCTCCTTCCCTTTTTTTTCTCTCTATTGGGAAAGTGGAGGGGGGGAGTGGGGGAGGAAATCTCAGCCTTGCCCCCCATCTGAGCTCTTAAATCCCAGTTAAGGCTCAAACCACCACACTGGTGCAAAACCAGCACACTTCCCATGCAGGAAGAAAGCTGACAGACACCAATGTCCTGTTCAAATGAAGGGAAATCTGTGGAATGCTTCTCTAAGACTATGTAGAGATAGGAGGAAGCAGGCCAGGGACAGCCCAGGTTGTTCCTGCAGGTGTGAGCAGAACAGGAAGAACAACCAAGAGAGCAGGTAAAAGGCAACTGAGAGGAAGAGCCTCCCAAGCCCACTGCCAGGGGACACTGTCAGGTATGGCTGGGAGAAGCCAGGCAGAGATGAGTAGGAACTAGCATGGATGTGGAGTAGCTAACTGCACAGGAACTGTGTAAAACTTGTGTTCAGATGCAGAGATTAGGAGGGGAAGCCTCTCCTGTGCCCAGCACTGTGCCCAGCACTGTACAGAAAGGATTAAAGAATACCTCCTGCACAGCCTTAGCTGCTGAGTGTTTCCAGTTCTCTGAATCACTTCTTCCTGTTGTTTTTTTGGAGCACTTTGAGTTCCTCCTTCCATCAGCTGGGCAGGAGATGTTCTCCTCACCTTTCACTACCTGTGCTGGAATCTCTTGGGTTTGTCACACGACATTGGTTTGGTCACCAGCTGTGTTGAGACTTTTCCCTTCACCTTCTAATCAACAGAGAGAGTTCAAGTGTGCAAACTGAGAACAAGTGAGAAAGAAAGGTTCTGGTACAGTTTGTTTGTCAGGAAATAAAGGTGGGTGAGAAAACCATCAAGGGTGTCCTTGGTGGCCATAAAAGGTAATTTGAGGAGGGGGATTGGGAGACCCCAGACTGTTTGCTCAGGCACAGACACACAAATCTCTCACTGAACCATGCCCCATGAAGATGTAACAGGGAGGAGGAATAATTGCATGAGGCAGGGGTGAGTTGGTCACAGCTCAGGTCCAAACAGCTATGAGAACTCTTCCCTGGGGCTCCTGGGTTCTGGAGCCATCCCCAGTGTGCCCAGTGCTGAGAACACAGAGATGCTGCTGCTTGTGCTCAGCGGTGACTAAGGAGTGATTCGATTACAGCATCCTCCTTACCCCTCCCAGTCAAACTGGGACTGGCTGATGATAAACTCAGTCCCCTGGGCCCCTCCCAGGACAGATTGGACCCTGTTCCAGTACAAGCTGGATTCCCTGGCCCCATTCCAATACAACCTGGTCCCCACCCAGCACACACTTGATCTTTGTGACTCTTCCCAGCACAGCCTGAGCCACCTGTCAGTACGACCTGGATCTCCTGAGCCTCCCAGCACAGATGTGGTCTCGACCCAGTACCAGCAGCATCATCTCAGCATCTCCCAGTGCAGTCTGGGTCTCATCCCTGTGCCAAGTGCATCCCCTAGAATCTCTGATTCCATTCCAGTAGCGCCTAGGCCCCATTCCAGTGCACACAGGACACCCTGCTGCTATCCCATTTCACACTGAGTTCTCCTCCCTACACAAACTGAATCTCTTTGAGCCCTCTCAGTACACACTGGGCTTTGTTCCAGCACAAAGTGAATCCCCAGGTACCCTCCCAGAACAGAAAAAGCCTCATTCCAGCACAAACTGGATCATCTTGCTCCACCCCAGGGGATGGGACCCTTTCCAGCACAAAGTGCATTCCCTGGTCCCCTCCCAGTACCTACTGTGTCCCTCCACCTGTGAACTGGACACTCTGACGCCATCTCAGCACAGACTGGGCCACATCCCAGTACAAACTGCATACCCTGAGTCCCTCCCAGTACAAATCAGGCTCCATCCAAATACTAACTGGGGTCCCTGATCCCATCCCAGTATCGACTGGGCTCCATTCCACTCCAAGCAGGGTGCCTTAAACACCTTTAAGTACAGCTTGGCCTTGTCCCAGTATAAAATGCTTCTCTTGATGCTACTCCAGTACAATTTTAGACCTGTTCCAGAATAAACTGCTTCCAATGGCATCACCAAGTACAGACAAGGGATTATCCCAGTGAAACCTGCATCTGCTGATTTCCTCCCAGCACAGAAATGGTTATGTCCTAGAGCAAAGTCAAAGCCTCGACACCCTCACAGTTCCAAATGCAGCGCTCCCAGTGCAAATCAGTGAACAGGACTCCTTCCTAGTACAGATTGTGCCCACTCCCAGGAAAGGCTACACCACCTGAAGCCCTCCAACCATTCATCAGGCAATCCTCCCAGTACAACCTGTATCCCCTTGCCCACTCCATGACAGACTGAGCCCCATGCCAGAACAAACTGGTTCCCTGTTGGTTTGGAACTGGAGGTTCAGGTGTGTCCCAGCCCCAGGCAGAAAGGCACCACAGGGTCTGGGAGGAACCACTCAAAATAAACTGGGATGGAGCAAACCCTCCACACAGTGAAGAAGGCCAACTGCAGCTGGGCTGTGGCAGGAGTGTGGCCACCGAGACACAGGAGTTGTCCTCCCTGTGGACTCAGCACTGCTGTGGTCACATCTGGATGCTTAGTGTCTGGATGCAGCATTCTCCAGTCCAGAAGAGCAGGGAGGAACTGGGGAGGAAGCAGAGGAGATCTGCCAGTATGGGGGTTGACACCTCTGTGGAGAGGCTGAGGGACCTGGGCTGCTTCAGCCTGCTGAATGGAGGCTGAGGGCACAGCCATAGCAGTGTGCACATGGCTGAAGGGTGGTTTCAGAGAGGATGGAGCTCTTCTGGGGAGAGGGAAGAGACCAAACCCTCCACCCAGTGCAGCTTGGAAGGTTCAGGCTGGAGATGAGGCCAAAGAAATGTCCCTCAAAAGGCAGAGCTGCTATGCATGAGGCCATCCAGAGGGGTCAGGAAATGGCAGGGAGAGCTGAGACAGCTCAGGGAAGGGATGGAAATGGCAGGGGGAGAGCTGGGAGGGGAAGCAAGATCTGTGTCAGCAGCCTGAAGGGAAAGAACTGCAGGCATGGGACAGTGTAGGAGAGACTGCAGTAGGGATGGCCAAGGGCTCTGGCAAGCCTAAGAGGACCAACAGGACCAAGGTCTTTGTGCCCTTGACTCTGGCAGTCGCCTCTGCCACCAAGGCCTGACAGGAGAAACTTGACTTTGAGGCTTTGAGGTTCTACTATTCCAAGGGCAGTGGTCAGGGCTTGGCCTTTCTGCTTCACAGACCAAAGGCACTTTGCCTTTGTCTCCCTGCAATCCTGGCCTCTAACAAGCTGCTCTAACGGGTCCCTGGGGAGCCTTTGTCAGTAACAAGCCTCAGTGAGGCCAATCAGTGCTTCAAGGTACTTTGGAGTTTGCTTCTGCCTTGGACTTCTTGAGAGGGTTCTTGGCAGTACCTTGGCAGAGTCTCCTGGCAGTACCTAAGGATGATGTAATCAGCCCCAAATACTCCATGGGGCTCATTAAATACTGTTGAGCCTCTCATTATTGCCAAGGTTTCTGCAGCTAATTGGAGAGGTTTTTATTGCACAAAGTATCTGATCAAAAGTATTTTTAAAGGTACATTTCATTCCTTTTCAGCAGGAGTTGTCTCTTTGCAAGCAAACCACAGCAATCCTGTCAAGGTCCTACCCTGGTCACTGCTCATCCTCACTCCCCACTGCCCCCAGCAGAGCCCAGAGCCACAGGTGAGGGACAGGCTCTGCCTTGCCAGGGGCTGGGGCTCAGGGCTTGGCCCTTTGGATCAGTGAAACCCCTCCAGGTATCCTCAGCAGCAGAGCCACCTTGAGCTGCTTGTCCTGACCTGTCAGCACTGCCTCAGTCCTCTGCTCTCACCACAGCCTGGAGATGCTTCAGTGCCTCCAGTGATGCTTCCCTTGCATCCACTGTCTCCTTCTGTTCTAACTAGACCCTGGGGACTCTTTCCCAGTATGCTTCACTGGGACCCATTAATTGTAGAAGAAACTTCAGAGTTCAAATCTGACTTTGAATTCTGGAGATGTTTCATCAGCTTCCTCTCAGTCCCTGAGGTTTACAGGGCACCTAAAGGTACCATAGGAGTTATTAAAAGGCCTTGGGCTGGTCCTCTGCTGCCCTATTGGGCCGGACTCCTGGGCTGGAAGTAGCTGCTGGCAAGCAGGCAGCACTTCAGAGAGACAGCTCTGGCCAGGAGCAGCTCCTCTGCACAGCACAGCAGGGCTGGGGACACTGCTAGAGGATCTCAGGGAGATGAGGAAGGCAGAGAGAGCTTCAAGGTGGGAAGGACTGGGAGGGTGACTGAAAGCTCACTAGAGAAGTCACTGCACTCACAGACATGGTGAGGCTGTGGGTGCAGGACACTGCAGCTGTAGCTCCTGGAGGCATCTCCATCTCAGCAGCTGATGCTCAGCTGAAGGCTCCTGGAGTGTGCACACAGAAGGAGGACCAAAGCCCTTAATTTCCATCCTGTGAGCAGCAGTCAGCAGAGCTGGGGAAGGAGAAGGCTTCACCCCCAGCCCCTCTGCCTTTCTCTCTTCCCTTCTCTCTCTGTGCAGCACTGCAGGCCTGCTCCCTGTTTCTCCACCTCTCCATGGGTGTGGTGGTTTTAGGCTATGCCTTTAAAATTCAGTTACAGATTTCGAGCAGAAAAGTAGAACCAAAATAAATAGATTACTCTTGGGTGTGAAAAGGAAAAGAAAATATTATTCTAAACAAATTCATTGGATAAATATCTGGAATCAGAGGAGCTGTACCATAACAATTCTCTCTCTTCTCTTCTGATCTCAGCTGTTTAGCTTTGCTCAGGATAGATCAACTTCTTTGGCTGCCCTTGGCTAAGTCTAACCCACTGCTTTTTTTCTCTCTCCTCTCCTCCTTTCTCTCTTGGAACAGGGGGATAGGGGTTAGGGGCAGTGAAACAGCAGTGAAACAGCTGTGAAACAGCTTCCCTGGGTCCCCTGGGGGACCAGGGGGATTTTGTATTGTTTCTTAATTGTAAATACCTGTCTAATATTGTCCCTCCTGTATGTTCTGTACCTGTTCATTGCATTCCATTGTAGAGTGTAGCTCTTGCTTGTCAATACAGCTTCATTTGCTTCTAACTGAGCTGCTCTGGCAAAGCTAATGCTTGGGGCGAAATTTCAACCCACCACAATGGGACTCTTGTTCCCTGGGATTGGGCTGTTGGTCACTTTCTGCTCTGACACAAGAGGAATCTTCATGGCAATTCTGGGTCCCTGCTGCATTTGAAGTTGTCATGAACTCTGCCGTGGGTTGGTAGTGATGGGCAATGAGCTGATCCAGTCCTTCTGCAGCTCAGGGAGGGAAGTTATGATGAAGCTGAGAGAAGTGTTCCCTAACTTCTCACTGCCTTTCCCTCCTTGGACAGGTCTCCATGGCCACAGGCAGCAGATGGCCAACAGCAGCTCCATCACCCACTTCCTCCTCCTGCCATTCCCAGGCACAACACAGCTGCAGCTTCTGCACTTCTGTCTCTTCCTGGCCATCTACCTGGCTGCCCTGCTGGGCAATGGCCTCATCATCACCACCATAGCCTGGGACCACCACCTCCACACCCCCATGTACTTCTTCCTCCTCAACCTCGCCCTCCTTGACCTGGGTGCCATCTCCACCACTGTGCCAAAATCCATGGACAATTCCCTTTGGGACACAAAGGACATCTCCTATGCAGGATGTGCAGCCCAGGTCTTCCTCTTTGCCTTTTTCTTTTCAGCAGAGTATTTTCTCCTCACCACCATGTCCTACGATCGCTATGTTGCCATCTGCAGACCCCTGCACTATGAGACCCTCCTGGGCAGCAGAGTTTGTGTCCACATGGCAGCAGCTGCCTGGGCCTGTGGGGTTATCACTGCTCTGCTGCACACAGCCAATACATTTTCCCTGCCCCTCTGCCAGGGCAATACTCTGCACCAGTTCTTCTGTGAAATCCCCCAGATCCTCAAGCTCTCCTGCTCCACATTCTACATCAGGGAACTTTGGCTTATTTTGTTCAGTGTCTGTTTATACTTTGTCTGTTTTGTGTTGATTGTGGTGTCCTATGTGCAGATCTTCAGGGCAGTGCTGAGGATCCCCTCTCAACAGGGACGCCACAAAGCTTTTGCCACCTGCCTCCCTCACCTGGCTGTGGTCTCCCTGGTTACAAGCACTGGCATGTTTGCCTACCTGAAACCTTCTTCTATCTCCTTCCCATCCCTAGATGTGGTAGTGTCAGTTCTGTACTCAGTGGTGCCTCCAGCAGTGAACCCTTTCATTTACAGCCTGAGGAACCAGGAGCTCAAGGCTGCCCTGAGCCAACTGATCCCTGGATGCCTTCAGAAGCAATAACCTCTTTGTCTTCTCCTGCAGAGCAGTTCTGATGTCACTCAGTGCAGGCCCAGACTGGCTGCTGGAATTCTGGCTGCTGCTGGGGCTGTTCCCCTCGTGAGAAAGTTGTTCCCACACAAATGTCTTTCTTCAGAGTATTTCTGATTCAGTGTTGTCCTTTCTGGTGTGACCCAGAGGCTGCAGACATAAGGAACTGTGCTCCCTGAGTGTTCAACAATAAAGTACCCTGATTCTCTGAGTTCCTTCTTCCTGAGTTGCTTCTCTGAGTTCCTTCCTCCAAGGCTTCTGTGGAGCTGCAGGGCAGTGCCTGTGAGCAGAGGTGGAGGGGCAGAGTCGTAGCAAAGCAGCAGTGCCAAGGAGTCCCAGAGCTTGGGCTGTCCTCAGCTGCTCTTTCTGCCCTTCCACCCTCTCCTGCTGGGGCAAGGCCTGAGTGCTCTGGCAGCTTGGGCACTGTGCTGCTGTGTGGCAGTGCTGGCACTGCAGGCAGGAACACGCCAGGGCAGCTTGTGGGAGAGAGCTGTGCTCCAGAGCAGCACTGCCATCAAAACAGGAGGTCTCCTCATGCCTTCATCCCCCAATCCCCTTCCATTACACACTGCACCTACTCAGAGTCCATACTGGATACTCTGACCCCCTTCCAGTATAGACTCTGTCCAAACATGCTTCCTTTAACCCCTCCCAGTACAGATACGGCCTCATCCCAGTACAAAGTGGATCCTACTGTCCTCTAGCTCTGCAGCCTGGGTCACATACCAGCACGGAATGTATCCCCTGGCTCCCTTCCCAGTACTGAATGCATCCATCCCAGTACAAACTGCATACCCTCATGCCCTCCCAGTACAGTCTGGGTCCTGTCCCAATCCAAACAGGATCCCTTTAATCCCTCCAGGTACACATTAGGCCTTGTCCCAATTAAATCTGGATCCCCTTGTGCACTGCCAGTACCTCCTGGACCCTGTTCCATTACAAGCAGAATTCTCGGGCCCCATTCCAGTACTATCTGGTCCCTGCACAGCACAACTTGGGATGCTTTTAATCCTTCCCAGTACAGACCTGCTCACATCTCAGTACAAACTGCATCTCCTGAACCCGTCCCAGGACAAACTACATCACTTTGCCATCTCCCAGAGAGTTTCCTATACCATTAAAAGTGCATCCCTTGCACCCCTTCCCAGTCCCAGGTACACCCAGCACAGCACAAAGTGGATATCCTGATCCCAGTGCAGCTGTGGCCTGATCCTGGTCCAAATGGGATCCCATTGCCATCTCCCCGCACAGTCTGAGTCTCATCCCATGTATTGGGTTGGACTGAGCTGGAGTTAATTTTCCTCACAGGTTTATTTCAGCAGTAGCTGATTTCACAGCAGTGTTTTGGCTACTGTTGAGCAAGTATCCAGGCTGTGTCCTTTCAACCTTTCCCTGCCCCAAGAGTACATTGAGGGGAGGGCAAGACCTTGGGAGGGGACACAGCTGAGCCAGCTGTCTCAGACTGGCCAAAGAGGTATTCCATAACATATGAGGTCAGCTCAGGTGTAAGAATGAAGTGAAAGAAGGAAGTGTGGGGATTCATCCATGGCGTTTATCCTCCCAAGGAACCACCAAGCTTAGAGAGCCCTCTGCCTGAGGCCAACCATCGTCCTGCTTCTGGGCAGTAGAGACTAACAGCTCTCTCTCTGCTTTGTGCTTCTGCACAGTCTATTGCTGTTTGCTTATCAGTGTTATTAAAATTGCTCCTGTCCTATTCCTGGCTTCTGGTATATTTTTTCCCCCTTTTCCCCCTGTGTACTTGTAGAAGTTTGGGCCAGGTGCCCCCTGCCATATTCACATGAGAAACACTTGCTGTGTCCCAAGGGAGTCCAGCCCAGTGGGTGGACACAGGAAGCCAGGTATTTAATTCCGTAATGCCCTGCTCCCCTATAAGACCTCAACGGGGGACCCTTTTTCATTTTTCAGTGACTGTCCAATTCCTTCCTGGTAGGCATAACACTTCCTTCCTGGGGCTTTCTAGACTACTCCCTCAGGAGGGAGCTGATCCCTTGAGGATTGAATTCAGCAGAGGAAAAGGGCCTGCACTATAATGTTTTGTGATGTGTGTAGCTTGTCTTCTTCCTTGACTTCCCTGGGAAGTGAGAGGAGTCCTTTCTCCCACTCTGAAAACCAATTTTCAGTTTCCTTGAAAGAAGTGGAGGAAAGTAGTCAAGGTCTGGCTGGGCCTTCCACAGAAAGATGCATGCTTGGAGAATCTCCTTTCTCCACTTAAGGCATCTTGTGAGTGTAGTGAACCCAGCCTCTGATAAGCCTTAATCTCATCCTATAAGACATTAAGGCTCTCTGTATGTCATGGAGTCTAATCCCATGCTCTGTGTTTCCTGAGCACACCATGCAAGGGATGAGCAGTCTCCAGCAGCCCAAGGTACCCAACAGCTGTTGTAATTCTTTCTGTTTGGCATTTGCCCTTTTCCAACAGCTGACAGTGTCTCATCAGCTACTGCAGCTGCACCAGATGTGCACCAGGCTCCAAGGGTGGTGAAGGCACATTATGCCCAGAGTTATGTCCCAGACATTGAAGCTTGTCCTAGAGTGTGTGGACACATTGCCCTCCTATCATGAGGGGAACCAAGGACAAGGCATTAGCCAGGCAGTGCAGCCCCTGCACACACCCATGGTGTGGGATGCTGGTGCTGATACATTGTGTTCTCTCTCCTTGCTTGAGACTGAGCTCATGCCATAACCTTTGTTATTAAGCCTGCAGCCCTGCAGGCCTGTTGAGCCTTAGCCCTGAGAGTATCTCCAGAGACCAGCACTGAGAGCCTGAGAAGCTACAGTATTGTGTTGCCTCAGCAGTCGGAAGAGAGGGATGTGCCTTCAAGAGGACTGGACCCCCGAGGGTAAGATCTGTGCAGTTGCCAGAGAAGGGACTTAGCTGAGTCCAGCAGTGCAAACATCTGCCTCAGCCTGAAGCAGTAGACTGAGGAGCTGCACAACTCTGCGTGCCAGCTCAGAAAGCAGGACCAGAGCTGCCCACGTGACCCTGCCATTTGCAGGATGAGTACAGGAGCTGCCACTTCTGCTGCTCCATGCCCTATGAACCCCAGGGGAATCCAGAGCACTGTTCATCCCCTGTGCTCCAGAACCAGGACCTCTCTCATAGGTTCCTGCCCACTCCTTTGAGACAAGCAAAGGGGAAGTCGCCGCTCCGCACAGCCACGTCTCTTCCCCGGGGCTGTCCTCACCGGCCCCAGTGGTCATTGCCATGAGGGCTGACCCCATCCCAGGACCAGCCCCACTGGCCCAGCCAGGCTGACCCTGCAGAACCACTCTGCTGTCCAGAGGGAGCTGCCTGAGTCCTGTGAAGGGAGCCTGCCTACCGGCAAGCCTACGTTCCATCCCCTCTCAGCTGTCATGGGAGGGAGAAGGTTTCCTCCACTGTCACTGTCCAGACCAACCCAGGAGCCAGCCCCAGAGACAGCAGCCTGCTGGAACCTAACCTTGCTACAAGCAAAGGACACAGTGTATCTTCCACCTGCTTTCCACTCACTGACGTTCAGTTCAAAGCACCTGTGTCTAGCAGCACATTTCTAGTTCCAGCCTCTGATACATTGTAATACCTCTGTATAGAGTTAAGCAGCTGCCAGAGTCTCATCAAGTCGCACCTGGTGGACTAGTGGCAGAACGCAGCCTGAGTTATATTAACAGAAATTAATTCTGTAAATCTCCTAATTGGGTCCAGATTGTAAATACTAAACCACTTCTGGGATGTATTTCACAATCATGCACTAGAATATGGATATAAAATAGTGATTCATTTGTTATTCATAATTTAAATAATAAAATTAGTATTTATGTAATTAATATTTCATACTCATAAATCAATAACCCCTTCATCACACAGGGCCACATTTGCTTCTGAGGAAAGAAGGTGTAAAAGAGGAGATTTCAGTTCAATCTGCTGGAAAAGGTACTCCTGGGGGTCACATTTGGCCTGACAGTGCTGGGGTCGGTGTATTGCTGTGTCCCCTGGTGTGGCAATCATAGCTATGAGCAGTGCGAGCAACCTGGCAGTGTAGGCTTAGAGCCTGACATGGTGGTAGCCCATGCTCAGCATAAGTGCAGAAGTAGCTAGCAGTGCAGCAAAACAGTGCTGTGCCTGCAGCATGTAACTAAAGCAGGGCACTGGTAGCTATAAACACAAAGAGTTATCTGGGAATAACAGGACACACACCTGCATCAACAACCTCACGTGGCATTAGTAGTGTGACCAATAATCTATAACAGTAGGATGTGTGGTCACTCGTGGGGAACCAATGAAGCTATGCCAACAATGCTCTCCCAGTCTATATAAGCTGTAGAGGTTCCCTTAATAAACAAACAATACTAGATCACATTGGTTGTTCGTGTTGACTCCATTCTCCATTGCCGACAAATCTCCTCCTGGTAACGTTGGCCATGGATCCAATCTGTCCAAGTCCCTCTGCAGAGCCTCCCTACCCTCATGCAGATCAACTCTGCCACCTAACTTGGTGTCATCTGCTGACTCACTGCTGATACACTCTGTGTCTTCATCAAGGTCATCAATAAAGATGTTCAACAGAAGTGCTCCCAACACTGAGCCCTGAGGAACACCACTTGTGACCTGCCACCAGCTGGACTGAACTCCACTGAGCACCACTCTTTGGGCCTTTCACCCAGCCAGGGCTGTATCCAGCAGAGCATTGCTCATCCAAGCCAGGAGCAGCCACTTTGCCCAGGAGAATTCTGTGCAGAGCAGTGCCAAAGTCTTTTGGAAAGTCTAGGGAGACAATACCCACAGCCTTGCCCTCATCCAACAGTCACTCATCCTGTCAGAGAAGGAGATCAGGTGGGTCAGGCAGGACCTGCCCTTCCTAAACCCATGCTGACTGGGCCTGATCCCCTGCTTGTCCTCTCCAGGTCATGTAATGGTGCTGGAGATGCTCTGCTCCATGCCCTGCCCTGCTACCCAGTTCGCACTGCCAGCTCTATAGTTTCCTGGATCCTCCTTTCTTCCTTTCTTGGAGCTGGGTGTCACATTTGCTCCTCTCCAATACCCTGGGACCACCCCAGTGAGCCAGGACTCCAGGTCAATAATTGTGGTGGTGAGAGAAGGTTCAGTCCTCCCTCCCCCACAAAGAAAGAAACCACAGCTGACTCAGTCGGAGAAGCAGAGATGAATGAAAGCTATACTTACAAGCTGGATGAAATGCAGTGAATATATACACAATATACAGTATTTACAATATGTACAGAAATACACAGCAAAGAAAGTAATACAGAACAAAACTCCATCCTCTAGACAGAGGAGGGTTCCTCCCCCATATCCCCTCTCTCCCCCTACCTCCCTTTTTTCCCAAAAGGGTTAGAGAGAAAAGGTCATTATTAAGGAGGAATTCTGTTAGCTCAAAGCACATGCAAGAATTAGTTTTTTTTTCTTACCTGTTATCAAGGTTAGCTCCCGCAGCTGTTGCTCAGAAGCAGACAGGCTGAAAAGGCAGAACAGACTGGAACTCAAACTGAACTAAAACTTGCATTTTACCAATGAAATTCATTTAGACCTATCTTTGTTTTCAAAATATTCAGCCAGAGTGTTCCAGCAACTGTCCCTTTCTTAAAGGCACAGCAGTGTGCCCAGGCAGCTAAGAGGGCCAATGGCATCCTGGCCTGCATCAGGAACACTGTGGCCAGCAGGAGCAGGGAGGTCATTCTGCCCCTGTACACTGCACTGGTTAGGCCGCACCTCGAGTACTGTGTCCAGTTCTGGGCCCCTCAGTTTAGGAAGGAGGTTGACTTGCTGGAACGAGTCCAGAGAAGAGCAACAAAGTTGGTGAGGGGTTTGGAACACAAGCCCTACGAGGAGAGGCTGAGGGAGCTGGGGTTGCTTAGCCTGGAGAAGAGGAGACTCAGGGGTGACCTTATTACTCTACAACTACCTGAAGGGGGGTTGTAGACAGACGGATGTTGGTCTCTTCTCCCAGGTGGCCAGTACCAGAACAAGAGGACACAGTCTCAGGCTGCGCCGGGGAGGTTCAGGCTAGATGTTAGGAAAAAGTTCTATACAGAAAGAGTGATTGCACATTGGAATGGGCTGCCTGGGGAGGTGGTGGAGTCGCCATCACTGGAGGTTTTCAGAAGACTTGATGGGGTGCTTGGTGCCGTGGGTTAGTTGTTTGGGCGGTGTTGGATTGGTTGATGGGTTGGACGCGATGATCTTGAAGGTCTCTTCCAACCTGGTTTATTCTATGTTATTCTGTTTATTCTGAAATGGTCACGGATATCCTCTGTGATGAGCAAGACTGGACAGCTGGTAACAATGGCTGGGGAGAAGGCTGAGCTACACAACCACAACCACATTTTGCTTCAGTCTTCACTGGCAGCTTCTCTCCTCACATTTCCTCAGCTGTCGGACCTCAAGATGGGCACCGTGGGTCAAAGCCTGTAGAATCCTGATCTAAATCCCTGCATTGATTGTAACCAGCTGTTGGGGTTTGACTTGTGAAGTGCTGCTAGGAAATCCCACAGCCTGAGTTCATGATTCACCAGAACTGGTGAAGGAATTTCAAACTCCTGCTGCTGCTGCTGCCTTCAAGCTCTACAGGAGCCACAGTGCCTTGGGAAAGCACTGCCCCTGAAATCCCTGCACCCAAACTCTGAGTCACAAACCAGGGACCAAGTCTGGCACTAGGATTGGATTTAACCCCAGACAGGCTTCCCTCTCAAGTTGTTGAGAGAGTGAGGGAGTCCATTCAGAGCCTTGTGAGTCAACAGAAGAGCTTCCTTGAGGCCTTTCTTGCCAGGCTCCATGTAAAATCCTTCCAGCCCCAAGGAGATTTTCCTTTCACAATCTTTCTAATCCTCCCCCAAACTGATTTTCCTCTGCAGGATTCTCCCATGGTGAACATGAGAGAGTGACCCTTGACACCAAACTGAACCTGCTGACATCTCTGTTCCCTTTGCTGAATTCCATCCAATTCATTCCAGTGTCTCAGATTCTCCTCCTGCCTCAGCAGAGCTCATTGCTGCTTTCCTCTTCTGAGGGAGGTGCCTTTGGGATCGGAGTGGATTTGCCCAAGCCATTGCCATTCATGGCCAGGAATGGCAACAATTTCCTTTGTGTGGGGGTGCAGGGGCCTAGGGGAGATGCAACCTCCCCCATGGTGTAGGGAGGTAGCTGCAGCCCTGTGGAGAAGGGGTTGGGGATATTGGAATCAAAGAATCCTGGAATGGTTTGGATTGGCAGGGATGGAACAGAGCATCGAGTCCAACAGCCTGACCATGGCCAGGGACATCTCCCACTAGGGTGGGTTGCTGAAATTCATGACTTTGGAGACTTCCAGGGATGGACATCCCCTTCTCTGGGCAACCTGTTCCAGTGCCCTGCCACCCTCCTTGCAAACCATTTCTTCCTTCTATCCAATCTCAGTCTCCTCTTTCAGTTCAAAACTACTGCCCCTTGTCCACCCACTAGACCACTTGGTCAAAAGTCTCTTTCTTGTCCTATGGCCACACATCTCCATCTGCAAAGACCTTGGAGAGTGCCCAGAGATCTCCCAAGATGTACTTGGGAGGCCTCAGGCACATGACCAGTAGAGAGAGACTGAAGGCCATGGGCTCAATGGTGTGAAGAGTGAGGAGAGGAGCAGAGTAGCCTGAGAGTGCTTGGGGAGTGGTTTGAGACATGGAGAAGCTTTTCTGCACAGTGACAAAGTGCAAGAGAAAGAAACAAAGCCACAAAGTGCAGCTGGGGAGGTCCAGACAGAACATGAGGAGAAAGAAATGTCACTGCAAGACATCTCCCAGCAGGAGCCTGGAGCACTCCAAGGCTTGGAGTTTCAAGGAACACCCAGGGAGGATGGAGAGAGAGCAGCACAGGAAGGGGCCAGCAAGGTGTAGCTGCTGGGTGGGTGACTACAGCCTGCAGGGAAAGAGGCTCAGCTGCTGCAGCAGCAGAGGACAGCCTGAGGGGCAGATGACAAAGGGCTGTGCAAGAGCTGAAAGGCTCCTGGCACAACCAAGCTCTTCCTGCCTTTGGTTCTGGCTGTGGTCTGTGCCAATGATGCCTCTGAGGAGACAACTCCTCCTTCCAGCCCTGGGGCCTCCTTGCCTCCTTGTCCATCCTCAGGAGCCTGGGAGGGGTTGTGCCATAGTCCTGCCCTTGATATTGGTCCTCTCCACATCTCACTGCTGCAGGAAGCATCCTGAGGGGTGAGTGAGGGACAGGATCTGCCTGTCCAGGAGCCAGGGCTCAGGGCTTGACCCTTTGCATTAATGAAACACCTCCAGGTTTGCTCAGCATCAGAGACATCTTCCTCTGCTTGTCCTGACCTCTCAGCACTGCCTCCAGTTCTCTGCTCCAACCACAGTCTGCAGACACTTTCCCAGCAGTGTCCTCACTGGGACCCATCAACAAGAGAAGAAACTTCAGAGTTTGAAAGTGACTTCAACTTCTGGAGAGGTTTCATCATCTCCTTCTCAGTCTCTGATGTTTACCTGGCACCAAAGCCACCAGAGGGTCATTAAAATGCCCTTGGGTTGGTCCTCTGCTGCTCAGCTGGGCTGAGCTCTGTGGCTGGATGGAGCTGCTGGAAAACAGGCAGCAGAGAAAAGAGACAGCTGTGCCCAGGAGCAGCTCCTCTGCTCTGCACAGCAGGGCTGAGGGCACTGCCAGTGTATCTCAGCAAGATGAGGAAGCCAGAGAGAGCTTCGAGGTGTCCAGGAGGGTGACTGAGAGCTGACAGGAGAAGTCACTGCAGTCACTGACATGGTGAGTCTGTGGGGGCAGGGCAGTGCAGGTGCAGCTCCTGGAGGCATCTCCTAAAGCTGGCAGAGCCACAGCTGGTGGGGGCTGGAAGGAAATCTTCCTGTGCAGAGGCTCTTTTCAGGCTTTTCTGAAGAGCTGTGGAGCCCTGGGGTGCAGGCAGGGATGGTCAGAGCAGTCCTTCAAAGCAGGGTCCCTGCAGCCCAGGGGCTGTGTGCTGGGGCAGGGACTGTGCTGCCTGCCAGGCTCAGCTCTCAGCCTGCCCAGGGAGCTCCACACACTGCTGTGGGGATGTTGCAGTTTGAGCTGGGTGCCCCCCTGGTGTGTTCACTTCCTGTGTCCAGAAGTCCAGCCCAGAGGGATGGACACAGGAAATTGTGTGTATTTCCTACCATAATTCTTTGCACCACTATAAGATCCAGTGCGGGGTCTAGCACGTTCTCTTTTCTTCCTCCTCCGCCAGCCGGTAACTGGGGGAGATGTCTCCTGGCTTTGGGCCTGGCTAGGCCCAAGGCCACGGGGGGATGGGCAGTCTCAGGCCTGGCCAGCTGAGACTAGCCCAGCAGAGGGAGGGGGAAGAAGGAGCCCTGAGGGTCTCGGGTGTACCCTCAGGTGGGAATGGGATGCCTCTGGGTTTGCTTTGGGATCTTTCTTTGTCACTGCGCTTTGGGTTTTCTGCAACATTCACTGCTTTCTATTTAAACTTTCATCACTTTTGCAATCTGTTTGTCTGAGTGTTTTTATTCCTGCCCGTGGTGGGGAGAGAGGGGGCTGCCTCAACCCAGCACATTCTTGGTAGCAGAAGATGGTTGTTGTGGAGAGGGGGTCTGCCTCTAAACCCACCACAGGGGAGAAGCTGTGACTGGCAGGGCAGGGCAGGGCAGGGCAGGGCAGGGTCCTTCTGCTGTGGGGAGGAAGCTGCATTGGCCAGAGCTGCTCACAGTCCTGGCTCATGCCTGGGCATTTCTGAGGAGGCTTTCCAGAAGAGCATCAAGGCAGCATTTTGCTGGAAGGGAAGGAGTCTTGGCTTTGAATGTTGATCCCCTTGGTGTGCTGGGAGGGCAGTGTGAGACTAGAGTTTATTTCAGTGCTGTTCATAAGACTCTGAGGTCTCATTAGCCTTTGTCTGAGTCCTGCACACCCAGAGCTGCCCCTGGGCAGTGTCCTGCTGCTGCAAGGGGTCTGCAGGGCAGATCTGAGCACACAGCAGGTGGGATGGGCTCTGTCAGCAGAGACAGGGAGTAGAGCTGGGCACAGAGAAGCAGCTCCTGACAGGGACAGCTGCAGGCATCAGGGACTTGGGCAGCTGGGGGAGAGGGATCTGCTGGCAGAGATGCCCTGGCAAGGGGGATCAGGCACCTCTGTGCCATTCTCTGCACTGCAGACGCATTTCCCAATGCAACTTTTTGCTCTCCTTGTGGTGAAGAGGGAGGTTATTAATTTATTAATTATGAAAATTATGAATTATGAAAATTATTATTTTTATTAATATTATAAAATTGTCAATAACTGATGAATCACCAACTTATATACATGTTCTAGTGCACGTTCGTGAAATATATCCCATAACTGGCTTAGTATTATGATTAGAACTTATTTGAGCTAATTACAAACTATTTCTGTATTTATATGCAAGAAGGGTGCAGTTCCGCCGCTTGGCCACTAGATGGCGACTCGACGGGACGTGCGCGGCTTCTGGTCAAGCTCAGACGGAGCTCTGTCCTGTGTGCCGCCGGTTCAAGACTGGGGTCTTGCAGAGCTGGCTCGCACGGAAGGACGGGCTAGCAGGGCCGGTCCGGAGACGAGCTGTTCCTTGGAATTGATCCGTACCACACGGCGGGACGGCGATCGCCGGCAGGCGTGCCCGGGGGACGCGGTGGTACGCGGGTCTGCAGGGGCGGCCCCGGGAGTGAGGAATGCCGGAGGGGCGGGCCTGACAGAGGTCGGCCCAGCTCGGCAAGTTCTCAGGCAGCGGTTTCTCGTCTGCTGGGCTTAAAGCAACAGCAGGATACCCGGAGCGGTCCGGGGGGGGGAGTTCAGTGCAGTGTAAGCACGAATGCTGCTGAGTAATCCCTGGAGTTTCAGGGCTCGGAGCAGCACGTCACACTCTTCTCTCCACTATAGTGGGGGTTAAGCAATTGAGCGGACGACCTGGCACGGTCAAGTCGCTTCTTCCCCGATAATTAGGCAGATCTTACCCTCGGGGGTTGATCCAGTCAATGCAGTAGTGACGGGGGGGGGGGGGTTCCTCTCCTGGTTGGTGTGACTGGCTGTAGCAACGCTGGCTCCTTAGCTCAGCGTGGTGTCCTTCCTCTTGTGGAAATAATTCCTCCAGTCACTTCTCACATGCAGGTGCTTTGATATTCGTGCATGTATGTAACAGAAGCTAAACAATAAACTCAATTGCAGAGGCAGCGGCTCGGACTTAACCCTCGAGCTAGCACAGAGACAGAAATGGAGGAGGAAGGCAGGAAGGCAGGAAAAGCACTTGTTTACTCACTGGGGTAATATTTATAGAATACCTCGAGGCCAGGTTTGACCAATGGGCATTCTCATAAACAACTGTCTTCAGCCTATGGGAAAGCATGAAGCTAGAATTCTTCCATATTTGGAGAATGCACGAGCACAGCATGCACCAGATGCGTGCTAGCCTGGCTTTTGTCTTCCTCCTGAGGGAGGGGAAGCTTGCCCACATGCTGGGGCAAGATTCAATGTCTCGGCACAATGTGCCTTCACCACACTCCTCTTCTACCCAGCAGAGACAGTGCCCTCAAAGCTATGGGCTCCAGGTCAGGAGTCACAACCTTGGCAGCTGACATTCAGCTGAAGGCTCCTGGAGTGTGCACACAGAAGGAGGACAAAAGCTCTTCAGTTCCATCCTGTAAGCTGCAGAGAGCAGAGCTGGGGAAGGAGAAGGCTTCACCCCAAGCCCCTCTGCCTTTCTCTGTTCCCTTCACTGTCTCTGCAGCACTGCAGGCCTGCTCCCTGTTGCTCCACCTCTCCATGGGACTCTCATTCCCTGGGATTGGGCTGTTGGTCACTTTCTGTTCTGACACCAGAGGAATCTTCATGGCAATTCTGGGTCCCTGCTGCAGTTGAAGCTGTGATGAACTCTACCATGGGTTGGTAGTGATGGGACTTAGCTGAAACAATCCTCATGCAGCTGAGGGAGGAAGGTTGCAATAAGGCTGAGGAAAGTGTGCCCTAACTTGTCATTGCCTTTCCCTTCTTGGACAGGTCTCCATGGCCACAGGCAGCAGATGGCCAACAGCAGCTCCATCACCCACTTCCTCCTCCTGCCATTCCCAGGCACAACACAGCTGCAGCTCCTGCACTTCTGCCTCTTCCTGGCCATCTACCTGGCTGCCCTGCTGGGCAATGGCCTCATCATCACCACCATAGCCTGGGACCACCACCTCCACACCCCCATGTACTTCTTCCTCCTCAACCTCTCCCTCCTTGACATGGGTACCATCTCCACCACTGTTCCCAAATCCATGGACAATTCCCTGAGGGACACCAGGGACATCTCCTATGCAGGATGTGCTCTCCAGGTCTTCTTTTTCATATTCCTAATGTCAGTAGAGTATTTTCTCCTCACCACCATGTCCTACGATCGCTACGTTGCCATCTGCAGACTCCTGCACTATGAGACCCTCCTGGGCAGCAGAGTTTGTCTCCACCTGGCAGCAGCTGCCTGGGCCTCTGGCGCTCTCAATGCTGTGCTGTACACAGCCGATACATTTTCCCTACCCCTGTGCCAGGGCAATGCTCTGGACCAGTTCTTCTGTGAAGTGCCCCAGATCCTCAAGCTCTCCTGCTCCACATCCTACCTCAGGGAACTTTGGCTTCTTGTGGTAGGTTCCTCTTTATTCTTTTTCTGCTTTGTGTTCATTGTGGTGTCCTATGTGCAGATCTTCAGGGCATTGCTGAGGATCCCCTCTCAGCAGGGACGCCACAAAGCCTTTGCCACCTGCCTCCCTCACCTGGCTGTGGTCTCCCTCTTTCTCAGCACTGCCTTCTTTGCCAACCTCAAACCCTCCTCCATCTCCTCCCCATCCCTAGATGTGGTAGTGTCAGTTCTGTACTCAGTGGTGCCTCCAGCAGTGAACCCTTTCATTTACAGCCTGAGGAACCAGGAGCTCAAGGCTGCCCTGAGCCAACTGATCCCTGGATGCCTTCAGAAGCAATAACCTCTTTGTCTTCTCCTGCAGAGCAGTTCTGAGGTCACTCAGTGCAGGCCCAGCCTGGCTGCTCGAGTTCTGGCTGCTGCTGGTGGTGTTTCCCTTGTGAGAATGTTGTTCCCACACAAATGTCTTTCTTCAGACCATTTCTGGTTCAGTGTTGTCCTGTCTGCTGTGACCCAGAGGCTGCAGACATGAGCAGCTGTGCTCCCTCTGTGTTCAACACAATAAAGGATCCTGCAGAGAGTTGTTTCTCTGAGTTCCTTCCTCCGAGGCTTCTGTGGAGCTGCAGGGCAGTGCCTGTGTGCAGAGGTGGAGGGGCAGAGTCCCAGCACAGCAGCAGTGCCAGGCAGCCTCAGAGCTTGGGCTGTCCTCCGCTGCTCTTTCTGCCTTTCCACCCTCTCCTGCTGAGCCTCTGTGCTGGGGCAAGGCCTGAGTGCTCTGGCAGCTTGGGCACTGTGCTGCTGTGTGGCAGTGCTGGGACTGCAGGCAGGGAGAGGCCAGGGCTGCTTGTGGGAGAGAGCTGTGCTCCAGAGCAGCACTGCCATCAGAACAGGAGTTCTCCTCATGCCTTTGAACCCCAACCCCTTCTCATAACAGACTGCACCTACTCAGAGTTCAAACTGGTTTCCCTGACCCGCTTCTACTAGACTCTCAGTCTTAATATTGTCCCTTTAACCCCTCCCAGTACAGATGTGGCCTCATCCCAGTCCAAGCTAGCACATATTGACTTCTCCCCCTACAGTCTGGATCCCTTCCTCTACAGTCAACCCACCACAGTCCTATCACAGCACAGAATGTATCCCCTGGCTCCCTTCCCAGTACCATCTGCATCCATTCCAGTACAAACTGCACACCCTCATGCCCTCCCAGTACAGTCTGGGCCCTGTCCCAGTGCAAACAGGATCCCTTTCATCCCTCCAGGTACATATTAGTCATTGTCTCAATAAAAACTTGATCCCCTTATGCCCTCCCAGTAGATGCTGGACCCTGTTCCAGTACAAGCTGCATTCTCTGACCACAGTCTAGGACATTCTGGGCCCTGTGCAGCACAATCTGGGTTCCTTTTAACCCTTCCCAGTACAGACCTGGTCACATCTCAGTACAAACTGCATCTCCTGAACCCTTCCAATCTCAGATGTGGTCTTATCCCAGGACAAACTGCATCACTTTGCCATCTCCCAGAGAGTTTCCTGTGCCAGTACAAAGTGCATCCCTTGGACCCCTTCCCAGTCCCAGCTGCACCCAGCACAGCACAAAGTGGATATCCTGATCCCAGTGCAGCTGTGGCCTGATCCTACTTCAAGTGGGATCCCACTGCCATCTCCCCACACAGTCTGAGTCTCATCCCATGTATTGGGTTGGACTGAGCTGGAGTTAATTTTCCTCACAGCATCTTTCTAGTGCTGTGGGGGTTTTTTTCAGCAGTAGTTGATAGCACAGCAGTGTTTTGGCTACTGTTGAGCAAGTATCCAGTCTGTGTCCTTTCAACCTTTCCCTGCCCCAAGAGTATATTGAGGGGAGGGCAAGACCTTGGGAGGGGACATGCCTGAGCCAGGTGACTCAGACTGGCCAAAGAGGTATTCCATACCATATGAGGTCAGCTCAGGTATAAGAATGAAGTGAAAGAAGGAGGTGTGGGGATTCATCCATGGCATTTATCCTCCCAAGTAACCACCAAGCTTAGTGAGCCCTGCTGCCTGAGGCTGACCATCGTCCTGCTGCTGGGCAGTAGAGACTAACAGCTCTCTCTCTGCTTTTTGCTTCTGCACAGTCTATTGCTGTTTGCTTATTAGTGTTATTAAAATTGCTCCTATCCTATTCCTGGCTTCTGGTATTTTTTTTTCCCCTTCTCCCCCTGTGTACTTGTAGCAGTTTGGGCCAGGTGTCCCCTGCCATATTCACATGAGAAACACTTCCTGTGTCCCAAGGGAGTCCAGCCCAGTGGGTGGACACAGGAAGCCAGGTATCTCATCCCATCATGCCCTGCTCCCCTATAAGACCTCAGTGAGGGTCCTGCACTTCCTCTTTTCTTCCCCTCACTGCTACCTGGTAATGTAGGGGAGGTTTGTCCCAGCCTTTTGGGCCCAAGGCTGGGGGGAAGGGCAATCTCAGATCTGGCCAGCTGAGATTAGCCTAACAGTGAAGGGAGGGGGGGAGAAAGAGCTCTGGGCGGTTTTGGGTGTGCCCTCAGGTGGGGATGGGATATTTCTGGGTGTGCTTTGGGATTTCTTTTGTCACTGTGCTTCTGGTTCTCTGTAAACATTCACTGCTTTTCCATTTAAACTTTCCACCACTTTTGCAATCCGTTTGTCTGATTCTCACTTTTGCCCATGGTGGGGAGGGGGTCTGCCTCAACCCATCACAGCACTTAAGAGGGGGAGTGATAGAGTGGCTTGGGTGGGCATCAGGTCTCCAGGCCAGGGCCAAACTACCAGTCTTTTAAATGGTATCAGAGGATGGTTGCTGCAGGTACTCTGCAGATCGGACTGGAGAAGATGGAAAAGTTAAAATGGAAATCTGGGCATTGTTGGTTTTGGTATTTGGGGCTGAAGTTTCCTTGCTGGGGCAACTGTGTGAGCTTCTTATGGATTGCAGGGGGGTACCTGGTGTGTAGCTGATGGCACAAAATCCTTCCTGTTGTTTTAGGCAGCAAGGGGTGGTTTCTGCAGCCATTGGCACAGGGGAAATGCTTAAGAATGCAGGACCTGCCCCTTCCCCCCTTTGCATTCTGCAGAGCGGCAGAAGCGGCAGGGAGTGAAGTGGGGGAGGGGCAGCAGCAAGCAGACCAGAGTCACAGAATCACAGAATCACCAAGGTTGGAAGAAACCTCAAAGACCATCAGGTCCAACCTGTCACCACAGACCTCATGAGTAAGCCATGGCACCAAGTGCCATGTCCAATCCCCTCTTGAACACCTCCAGGGATGGGGACTTGTGGTGGGTTGAAAGGAAAGGCTCTGCTTTCCCTCCGCCACTGAGAAAGAAATGGCGGCTAAAACTCAGTCAGAGAAAAAAAAAGCAGACACATATATTTACAAGCGTGTATAGGAAGCAGATTATATGTAACACCACAAATATGGGTATTTTGCAATATATACAGGAATATATAGCAAATGAACTCAACCAAAAACCAGACCCCCAACAGAGGGGGCTTCCCCCTGTGCCCCCTTCCCCCCCCACCTCCCTTCTCCCCCCAAAGAGGTAGAAAAGGAGACAAGGGCAGTTAGTAGGACAGGGAAAAAAACAGAGGCCTGGTACAGGAGAGTTAGTTCTTTTCTCTTAGTTGGCCAGAAGCCCAGAAGCAGTCCAGCTGAAAGGGACAGCGAAGAAAGGAAGACTGAGAGAAAGTCTCAGCTGTGCTGGGTCCAAGACCTTAATTAGCCAATGAAAGTCGTTTAGAATACCAAAATATTTTATAAACATTTAGCCAGTGTGCCCTTTCCTTAAAGGCACAGCCTCAAACGGTCACAGTCCACCCCTTCTAAACAATTTCATTGGTCGTTCGCACTGTCCATCCAATCGGAAACAATATTTACAGTTTGTGAGTAAAGTTCACAGTCCGTTCCGGCTATACTCAGATGTAGATGATTCAGGAGTCCAAAAAGTCAGGAAATAAGAAAATGGAAACAGCTTGTCTCTCTGCAGATGAAGTGAAGAAAAGGGAAACAGGAACACAAGGACTCTCAGTTGACTCAGGGCTCTCAGGGTTCTCAGGGTTCGTGCACTGTAGATTCCTCAGGGATTCTTCCTTTGGACGCGATGTAGCTGTACAACAGTCTGAAATTAAACTCTTTCAGCTAAAGTTAAATCTCTTTGTGGAATACACTGAATTTCACCATTCTCTTGCATTACCCAATAAGTGTGACCTGGACCTTCTGCTGAAACCACCCCTCAGACAGGTTTAGCCTCTCCTGAGGGCGAAAATACCCAAACAGTTTTACCTAACAGATTCTTTTCTCTAACAACAGGAACTCCATCACCTTCTACTTTCTGTAGCAGATCTGAATGTGCAGGTCCAGCTCGGTTCACTGAACCTCTACTATTCACCAGCCAGGTTGCTTGTGCTAAATGCTTTTCCCAGTTTTTCAAAGATCCACCTCCCATGGCTTTGAGAGTGGTCTTCAACAAACCGTTGTAGCGTTCAATCTTCCCTGCAGCTGGTGCATAGTAAGGAATATGGAATATCCACTCAATACCGTGCTCTTTTGCCCAGCTCTTTACAAAGTTGTTCTTGAAATGAGTTCCGTTGTCTAACTCAATCCTCTCTGGAGTTCTGTGTCTCCACAGGATCTGTCTCTCCAGACCCAGAATGGTGTTGCGTGCAGTTGCATGTGGAACTGCATAAGTTTCCAGCCATCCAGTGTTCGCCTCTACCATAGTAAGCACGTACTGCTTACCAGAACGAGAACGTGGTAGAGTGATGTAGTCAATCTGCCAGGCTTCACCATACCTGTACTTGGACCATCTGTCACCATACCACAAGGGCTTAATTTGCTTTGCCTGCTTAATAGCAGCACAAATGTCACAGTCATGGACAACTTGTGTGATGGCATCCATGGAAATGTCTATGGATCTGTCACGAGCCCTTTGGTAGGTTGCATATATGCCTTACAGTATACAGTATCACAGTATCACCAAGGTTGGAAGAAACCTCAAAGATCATTAAGTCCAACCTGTCACCACAGACCTCATGGCTAGACCATGGCACCAAGTGCCACATCCAATCTCCTCTTGAACACCTCCAGGGATGGTGACTCCACAACCTCCCTGGGCAGCACATTCCAATGACAAATGACTCTCTCAGTGAAGAACTTTCTCCTCACCTCGAGCTTAAACATCTCCTGATGCAGCTTGGGACTGTGTCCTCTTGTTCTGGTGCTGGTTGCTTGACATAAGAGACCAACTCCCTCCTGGCTACAATCCCCCTTCAGGTAGTTGTAGACAGCAATGAGGTCTCCCCTGAGCCTCCTCTTCTCCAGGCTAAGCAACCCCAGCTCCCTCAGCCTCTCTTCACAGGGCTGTGCTCAAGGCCTCTCCCCAGCCTTGTTGCCCTTCTCTGGACACGTTCAAGTGTCTCGATGTCCTTCTTAAACTGAGGGGCCCAGAACTGGACACAGGACTCAAGGTGTGGCCTAACCAGTGCAGAGTACAGGGACACAATAACTTCCCTGCTCCTGCTGGCCACACTATTCCTAATGCAGGCCAAGATGCCATTGGCCTTCTTGGCCACCTGGGCACACTGCTGGCTCATGTTTAGGCAGCTGTCAATCATCACGCCCAGTGCTCCTGTTTGGCAGCTCTCCAGCCACTCTGACCCCAGCCTGTAGCTCTGCATGGGGTTGCCATGGCCAAAGTGCAACACCTGGCACTTGGACTTGTTGAATGCCATCCTGTTGGATTCTGCCCACCTGTCCAGTTGGTCGAGGTCCCTCTGCAGAGCCTTTCCACCCTCTAGCTGACCAACATTTGCTCCCAACTTGGTGTCAGCTGCAAACTTGCTGATGACTGACTCAACCCCCTCATCCAGATCATCAGTGAAGATATTAAAGAGGATGGGGCCCAGCACTGATCCTTGGGGACGCCACTGGTGACTGGCCGCCAGCTGGATGTGGCACCATTCACCAGCACTCTCTGGGCTCAGCCCTCCAGCCAGTTCCTAACCCAGCACAGAGTGTTGCTGTCCAAGCCATGGGCTGACAGCTTGGCTGGGAGTTTGCTGTGGGGGACGGTGTCAAAGGCCTTGCTGAAGTCCAGGTAGACGACATCCACAGGCCTCCCCACATCCACCAGGCAGTCACCTGATCATAGAAGGAGATCAGGCTGTTCAGGCAGGACCTGCCCTTCCTAAATCCATGTTGGCTGGGCCTGAGCCCTTGGCCATCCTTCAGGTGCGCAGTTATTGCCACCAGGATAATCTGTTCCATCACTTTCCCTGGCACTGAGGTCAGGCTGACTGGCCTGGAGTTTCCAGGTTCCTCCATCCATCCCTTCTTGTGGATGGGGACCACACTGGCCAGTTTCCAGTCATCTGGGACCTCTCCAGTGAGCCAGAACTGGAGGAAAATGATGGAGAGCGGCTTGGCCAGCTCATCTGCCAGCTCTCTCAGCACCCTAGGATGGATCCCATCCGGTCCCATGGACTTGTGAGTGTCCAAGTGGCTCAGCAGGTCCCAAATTAATTCCTCATGGATTTAAAGGATGATGGGGTTCAGATTGCAGTATGGGAGGCTCCCTGTTCCAGTTGCTGCTTCTGGGTTCTGGGGTTTTTTGGGTGTTGGCTGCTCCGCTGGGATGGCAGAGGGACAGGGTGGGACAGGGGAGCAGCTCCCTGCTTTGGGCTTTTGCCTTGCTTGCTGCTGCTTGCTGCTGCTTTCCACTGTGCCTTTTCTGCAGACAGGCTGAGGTCACTGTACTTTTGTATTCTGATGATCTGATTTGCTCAGGAAACTCTTCTCTCATTTGTTTCTGTATCAACACAAAGAGGTTTTGTGTGGTGTTCTTTCCACTCAGTTCTGAGTGTGTACAGAGAGCCAGAAGAGCAGTGACAAAAGAGATCCCAAAACAAACCCAGGAATATCCCATCCCCATCTGAGGGTACACCCAGGACACCCAGGGCTCCTTCCCTACCCACTGCTAGGCTAGTCTCAGCTGGCCACATCTGAGACTGCCCATCCCCCCGTGGCCTTGGGTCTAGGCAGGCCCATGGCCGGGAGACATCTCCCGTAGTTACCAGGTGACAGCAAGGAAAGAAAGAGCAAGTGCCAGACCCCATGCTGGATCTTATAGCAGTGCAGAGAATTATGGTAGGGATACCTAGTTTCCTGTGTCCACCCCCTGGGCAGGACTGCTGCACACAGGAAGCAACCCACGTAGCAGAGGGCACCCAGCCCAAACTGCTACAGCCGGGCACCGACCAACCCCTCCCCCACTGCTGTTCCAATCAGTTTCCATTCTAAATCCTAGAACTCATTTGGTTCGTCTGAAGTGCCCAGGCACAAACGTTCTGTAGAGGTGGTTCCACCAACCCAATCCTGCTGCCTGTGAATGGAAACTGAATCCCCTGCTGCAGAGTTTGGATATCAATAGACTGCCAATATATCTATTCATTGATCTCCTTGCAGCTCATTCCTGAGGGCACATCTACAACACTCCTGTAGGGACAAAGAAGCCTACAAGGAAAGCAGCTGATCCTGCAAAGGACCAGGAGGGATCAGGGTCCCCATGGGAACAAGAGAAAGAGCCTGGGCTGCTGGCTTGGTTCTTATCTCTGGCTTTGGAAGATGGCCAAGGACAAACAGTGGATGAAGCAAACAGCAGGCCCCAGAAAGGCAAAGGAACTCTCTCCTCCTCTGTCCAAGCCTGTGTTTCAGCTCTGAAGGAACTGTCCCAGGAGTTCCATCAGCTCCAGAAGAAGCTTTTATTCCCCACCTGTACAGTCCTGTGTTTCAGCCATGAGGATCAGCTGCTCCCCTGTCCAAGGGAGAGCATCTGGGAGGCACACACCACAGCACACCCTCTGCTTTACTTGTGTGACCATGGGGAGGATGTGAGGAAGTGGAAGGGAAAACCCAATCCAGTCCTGGCTGCAGGAGTCTGTGACTTACAGGGAATTGTCCCCCCAGAGATGCTGCCTTAGTTTCCAGAGGGAAATGGCCTAAGAAGAGCAGGGAAGCTGAAACTGCTTCTGGTCCTGCTGAAGGGACTCCCAAAGCATCTTCACAAGATGCAAGGGACCCCAGGCAGAAGTAGAGGGACTCTGCCTCCAACCAGATGGAGTAGAGAGACAAATTGGTTTGTTGGACCACACAGAAGCAATGGCCTGGCAAGTTGAACCCATGAGAGGATAAAGCTTTAGTAGATACAGGTGCTCTGTGTGCTCTGACACCATCAAACCACGAGGGGTGGAACCCATCTCTGTTTCTGGTGTGGCAGGAGGATCCCCACACCTGGATGTGTTGGAAGCTGAGTACTGGGATGCAAGCCACAGGTTGCTTTCACTTGGAGTCATGGAAGGAGTCACTGGTCTCGATTGCCCCAGAGCTGGAAACACAGCCCCAGCATTTGCAGCATTTGGACTGGGCATGGACTGATCCAGACTGTGCTGGAACAGAGTGGAGCTGCAGAGCACCTGCAGTGAGCAGCCCTCTGGGTCCTGCAAAGCCACCTCCTGTGGAGTGAGAATGTGAGGTGTGCTGCTGATTGCTGCTGGGCATGGTGCAGATGGCACAGAATGAGGGCTTGGGAATACCAAAGGTTAAGTTGAAAATTTGCTGCCATTACTCCACACCATCCTTCCTCATGCCACCTTCACAGGGACAGTGCTGGCTGGAGCAAAGTACTACAGGGCCTGAAGTTCAGATTGCAACATGAGAGGCTTCCTGTTCTGCTTGCTGCTGTTGGGTTCTGGCTCTCAGGTGCTGGCTCTTTACTGAGGGGGAGGGCTGCAGGGGTTTAACTCCTGGCTGCTGCTGCTCACTGCTGTGCTGCTTTCTGCAAACAGCCTCAGGTCAGTGTGCATTATGGGATCTCCTTTGGATTCAACTCTTTTGATCTTATCTCAAGTCCTTATCTTGACCCAGAGGGTTTTTTGATTCCTGTGTGTGTTATTTTTCTCTCCCTTCTGTTTTTGGGGGGGAACAGGCAGCTTAACCTCTTCTCAGCTCTTCAACCTGTTCCAGCCCCAGAGTGGAAAGCCAACAGAAGCTTTTTGAGTTCTTCCAAAGTTCTCCATGAGCTTCCCCCTACACCCTCCAAAGATCCCAAAAGTCAGTCCTAGGACCATCCAAATAGCAAACACCTAAGATCACCTGAAAGCCCCTGAAGAATGCCTCTGAGATGCCCCTCAGGACTCCTCTGAGAACCTCATTTTCTCCTCCTTGAGCTGGGCACACAGCTCCACCCCATCCCTTGGGAGCAAATGCCCTCAAAATTTGGGCACTGAGGCAGGGATATCTGAAATAAAAGCAAACTGACAGGATTTGGGTAACTTTGGGGGTTTATTGACACAATTGGTCAATGGACAGAGGATTTCTTACCCCAGGGAGACACAAAGCATTGGGGAAGAACCGGACAGACCCTGGCAAAGCCCTGCCCATCTCCATTGGGAGCTCCAGCTGTGCTGACTCAGCAATGTAATTGTTCTCATTAGTAATAACTGGTGTTCAGAAGGGCAGGAGGTGTTGGTTGCTGCTGGGAAAAAGGGATGATTTTGGTGCTGGAAAGGCCCTCTCAGAAGGGTCATGATTACCCAACAGATTCTAGGTGGATGTGCACGCCCCCCCCCCCCAGTGCAGGCTGCTCTCTGGTGTGGGTGCAGTGGTGGTTGTTGAGGCCTCTTTTCTGGGTGAAGCTCTTACTGCAAGCAGCACAAGTTAAAGGCTTCTCACCGGTATGGGTGCGGCGGTGAGCAGTGAGATTGCCCCTCTGGCTGAAGCTCTTACCACAGTCAGCACAGGTGAAAGGTTTCTCACCGGTGTGGGTGTGGTGGTGGTCAATGAGAGTGCCCCTACGGCTGTAGGCCTTACCCCACACAGCACAGCGGAAAGACTTCTTGCCAGTGTGCCCGCGACGGTGCTCAGTGAGAGTGCTCTTGTTGGTGAAGCTCTTGCTGCAATCGGCACAGCTGTAGGGCTTCTCACCGCTGTGGATGAGCTGGTGCCAGATTAATTCAGTGCTCCTGGTTAAGGTCTTGCCTCACTCAGCACAGGGGTACAGCTGCTCTCCAGTGTGGATGCGGTGGTGGATTGTGAAATAGGAGCTGTGTTTGAAGCTCTTGCCGCAGTCCCTGCAGCTGAAGGCCTTCTCACTGGTGTGGGTGAGGTGGTGGTGCCTAAGATGAGAGAGCTCCCTGAACCGCTTGCCACAGCTGTCACAAAAGGGCCTCTCTCCAGTGTGGGTGAGGCAGTGCCGGGTGATACGATAGCGCTGGGTGAAGCTCTGGCCACAGTCAGCACAGGTGAATGGTTTGTCTCCAGTGTGGGTGCGGCGGTGCTGGATGAGCTTTGAGTTCCAGCTGAACCTCTTGCCACAGTCACCACAGACGAAGGGCCGGGTGCCAGGTTGGGGGCAGCGGTGCTTCACTGCCTCTGAGCTACCTGGGAAGCTCTGCCCATACTCAGGGCAATGATTCAGCTGTTTCGGTGACACTGAGGGACCTCCTCTGGCTTCATCCTCCTCCATACATTCCTCCCATTGGCCCTGGTCACCTTCATCATCATGGTTATCCTCCTCTACATAGTCATCATTCTTCACAACATCATCTGTTGCAGAATGGCTTGCAAAGGCATTGTTCTATGGAACAATGGTTTGAACAGAGTATGTAGGCCGGACTCCATCTTGTTATTTACTGCTCACAGTAAGCTAGTGTGTTGATGCAGCCAGGCCACCGTGGCCTTGTAGCTGTGCTTGCAGCTGCCTGCAAAGGATAACAGGATACCAAAGCAAGGTCACTACGCCCTTACAGGCGATAACAAGTAAAGAAGAATGTAAAACAGAATTCTTGTGATTATCTCATCAGGATGGGAAAGCAGGATGTTTAACTGCAGAAGGTGGGGTTGTCAGCTAGGCTACTGTATATAAGAAGTGTCTGATGCTCCATAAAGTTGGATTTCGTGGATCATATTGATCGTTGTCGACCCCTTCTTGCGGCAAGTGGCGCCTGAACAAGGGACCCCACAGAGAGGGTTCGACCCCACAGAGAGGGTCACGCAGACTCACAGAGAAGTCTGCAGAATCATTCCTTGAGGACGGAGTGTACGTTCGTGAGCGAGGAGGCAAGAAGTACCGGCCCGGGATAGCAGTACCGGAGGCTGCTCGTTGACCCACAGAGAGGCAGCGAGCTCGTTGACCCACAGAGAGGCAGCGAGAAGACAGCCTAGGAGCCGAAGACGTTGTAACCTGGAACTGCTTGGGAACTGTGCGCACAGGTACTAATGTATAATGGATAGGCAGGCAACGTATGATTTACTTAAGTGCTTTTTAGAAAAGCGAAATATTAAAGGCATTGATTTAGGGAAAGAATTGGAGCCTTTGTTGGAATGTGCTGAGAAGTTGGGGTATTTTAAAGATCCCAACGATGTTTTTGATAGACTACGGTGGAAGGAATTAGGACAAGATTTATGGATGAAAAGTGTAGATGATGATAAGGCTGCTAAGAAGAACAGTAAGCCATGGAGAGCGGTTATGGTAACACTCGATCAGCATGCTGCAGAACAAAAAGCTGCTATTCAGGCACGGCAAAAAATTACAACCAAATGGGGAAGAGGAGCAAGGGGCAGAGTCGGCAGGCCGACAGCAAACTCGGGCGGGCCGGCATCGGCGGCCCTGAGGAAAGGAGCGGCTGACACTGACGGGTAACAGCTCGCGGCAGTGAAGTTTGCGGACGTCGGTGAATACGGGAAAAGAGGCAGCGCTCTCCTTATTTCAATGCTTTTTAGAAAAGCGTAAGGCGCAGATATCGCCAGAAGTAATTCCTGGGCTTGTGGCCCATGGATCCGCTTTTAGGGTATTTCCCGAGCGGAGATAGTTATTTTGATGAAACTTGTTTGGACTATGGAAACAGACTGTGGGACTGGGTCACTATCAAGCTGCAAAAGCCGTGGCGAGAATGCATAAACTGTATTAAAAAACGAGATGCAGCCCTAGGTCTATCTGAGTTGCAGCCGGACGATGTGTTTCAAAGTATCGGCCGATCGACCGGGGCCGCCCCCGATACATCTTCGGCAGCCACACCGCGTTTTGCCAGCTGCCACCACATCGCGTTTGCACCCAGCGGGGAGGGAGCCGAGAGGGGGCAGCTCGGTGCGTTCGATCTCGTTCATCAACACCTTCCTCTGATATCGCCAGCGAGGGCTCGGATTCGGAGACAACAACACCGCCAGCGAGGAGTTCAAGCAGCGTCGACTTTGTTTTACGGCCCCTCTGAGAAACAGCAGAGCGCTTGGGGGCTCGCGGTGACGGCGTTCTTACCACCGCACCCCGCCCGCGATGGCTCCGACCAAGGCAGTACCGACTGACGCACCACTGATACCGGCACTGACAGCAGCGGCAGCCCAGCGGCGGCCGCTTGCCCGGCCCCCGCCCCTTTCCCCCGCAGAGGCTCGCACCAGCAACCCCCCTTCCCAGTGGCTTTAGCCGCAAGTCTGCTCTGATTTAAAGCGACAGTGCTTAATTTTCTCATTCCTGATTGTAATGTCTTTCAGAGATTTGCTATTTAGAGTTTTGCTAAGCTTTTGTAATAAGAATGGTGAACGGTACGCATTTGGTACTTGTGGGTGGTTAATACATAGCGATTGTGCTAAGGTATGAAGATTTGTTATTTAGAGTTTTGCTAAGTTTTGTAATAAGAATAATGAATAGTAAGCATTTGGTATTCACAGGTACTTAGTACATAGTAATTGTAGCAAGGTATACCTACTTAGTAATGAGTTCAAATTATAAGATTTCTTTTCGGTTCGAACCTTCTTAGTTGTGTGCCTTGGCATTTCAAAGGAGCTCCATGTAATATTGTAATAATGTTAAGGTTTGTAGTGAATAGGTATTCATTTTCTAAGGTATTCTTTAGCTAATGTAAGGTTTTTAGATTTCTTTCTTAGACATAGACTACAAAAAAAAAAAAGAAGGAAAAAAAAAGAAAAAAAAAGGGTGTGGAAAAAAAAAAGGTAACAAGTGCAAAGAAAAAAAAATTTTTTTTAAATGGTAAACAAAAGGGTGACAAGTGCAAAGAAAAAAGTTTGAACATACAAAATGTAACAAAGGTATAAGAACACTGGATACAAAAATAGAGTACTAAATAACAGAATAACAGAATAGAGTACTGAATAACAGAGTAATAAACAAGAGCAACAATAAAATTAAAATATTAAAACAAAATATGATAAACTAAAAAATCATAGGGATTGCTGACAAAATAGCTGTTAACAAAAATGTAAGAATTGCTAGTAATAAATAAAAGATAAGGATTATCAAGACTACTAGGTTAAAACAAAAACTCTGTAAAAAGAAGACGTCAAGAAAGTTAAAATGCACAATAATAATAAAAGGAATTAATAGAAAAGCAGGTTACAAATATAATAAAAAGGCAAAAATACAAATAAAAATAGAAAATAGATTAAATGAACTAAACATGCAAAAAAAAAACACCAACAATTGAAGAATATAAGATCAAACAAAACAAAGGATTAAATACTGGATTAGAAAAAAAAGGGGTTAAAAATTAAAGGTGATTAGAATAACAAATTAAAATGCAGATTAAAAACTGCAGCAAAATGCAAATAATAATTAGGAAGGTAAACAAGAAATAAATTTTAAAAACAGATGACAAGTAGGTCGCCTCAAGCCTTCTTTCCTGCTACCTGTGATCATCGCAATAAACAACAGCAGAGGAATCAAGACCGTGAGGACACAGCATTGCCCATGAAGCTGAACATCGATCATCTGGGATCACAAACGGCATTCAGAAGAATGTACCGTGGCATCATGTGAATTAGGACTGAATATTATGGTTGTTTGATAACTTTGTCTTCTCTCTTGTTAACTAAGTGTGCCCCTGAATGCAGACATCCTAGGGGATAAAGTTTCATCTTTACATTTCGCCAGACAAAAATTGAACCAAAACAAAATTAAAAAAAAAAAAAAAAAAAGGGGGGGGGGGAATAGAGAGAATCCCCCCATAGCAGAAAAAAAATTAGCTCATGGTAACCCTAGAGATGCTGTAACCCTAGAAACATCAACCCTAGAAGTGCTGTAACCCTCTCACCACAAGACACACAGCACAACTGTCATGAAAATGACAATCAGCAAACCTGCTTAGCACTGACCTCAACGACTGTCACGATGACCCAAGATGTCAACAGAAAGCATCTAACTTCTAACCGAGTGTTGTGACTGCTTAACTGTTGTGTGAATGTTGAGAGATCAGAATTACTAGGATGAGCAAAAACACATTATTTTGTATAATTTTATATTGGGCAAGCAATGAAGCTCTTTATGCTCTTGCTGTTTGTCTACAAGATTTCTGTCTGTGAAGCTAGAGCCTGGCCAGATCTACCTTTACAGATTAAAGAAATCTTGCTGCCATTAAGCAGTTGATGATTTTTGACCATCCTGGAGAAAATAAAAATGCAACATACCCCTAAAGCAGATTGCAAAAGATAGTGCTAAGGATTGCATTTGTGTCTTAATCTCTATGTGCAATGTGTTCAGGCATAATCAAGTCTTCTCTGTCTAAAAGTGAAATGTTAAGACTGGAACTATTAAGACCGAAGTTCTTCTTTACAATGTCTGTTATCTTTGACCATGTGTTATGCCAATGCTGTTAGAACATTCTAACTAGTTCAACTTAAGCACCGTGCCTTGTATGGGTGACATGGGCCAACGTGACAGGCAGTAACAAATTTTGTTTGAGCTTGTAGACAGTGGGTTATACAATTGATAAAAGAAGTTTTAAGGTTTTTAGGTTTTATTGTATTAATTTTGATTATTGTTAAGCCTGATTGTATTATGTAAAGTGTTCAAAGAATAACCCTTAAGGCCTTATTTGTAAAAAATAAAAATGGGGGAATTGTTGCAGAATGGCTTGCAAAGACATGGTTCTATGGAACAATGGTTTGAACAGAGTATCTAGGCTGGACTTCATCTTGTTATTTACTGCTCACAGTAAGCTAGTGTGTTGATGCAGCCAGGCCACCGTGGCCTTGTAGCTGTGCTTGCAGCTGCCTGCAAAGGATAACAGGACACCAAAGCAAGGTCACTACGCCCTTACAGGCGATAACAAGTAAAGAAGAATGTAAAACAGAATTCTTGTGATTATCTCATCAGGATGTGAAAGCAGGATGTTTAACTGCAGAAGGCGGGGTTGTCAGCTAGGCTACTGTATATAAGAAGTGTCTGATGCTCAATAAAGTTGGATTTCGTGGATCATATTGATCGTTGTCGACCCCTTCTTGCGGCAATCATCCTCCATCTTCTCCTCTTTTTCCTCCACTTCTGCCTTGGGACTGCACTTTGGCTGCTCCAACTTGTTCTCTGGGTGCCGCTTCTCCTCCCAGCTTTTGTCTGGGTCCTTCTGTGAGGCCATACTGTGGGAGGGAGGGGTCACAGCTCTGCAATAGGGAAGATGGAAGCACCTGAGCCCAGGACCTCAAACCCTCAGATCCTGCCTGAGTCATGACAGTCCCTGATTCCCAACACCCAGCTGGAGGAGAGAATGCAGAGGGGACTTCAAACCTTCAGTTTCTGCCACAGTCTGGGCACAGACCTCTAATACCTGTGCTGAGACCCCCAGGTTCCTGTGATCAGTACCCTAAGCTACCCTACAACTTACAAGTGGTCTTGTCCCACTCTCCTTGAGCCTGGTGGCATTGGCAGGGTGGTTCCTGGCCCAGGCCCTGTCCTTTGATCTCCCCTGGCTCAGGCAATGGAGTCAGCAGCACTGACCAAGGAACACCAAACCACCCCCAACCTTCTCCCACCACCCTCCAGATCCCAACCCCCAAACATCACCTCCTGCTCACAACTCACCCCCAGCAGCCTGGAGCATTCCTCAACTCCCACAACACCTGAAGTGCCTCAGAGCTCCTGGAGAGGTGAAATATGTTGGACAGGAGGAGGTGGAGGAGGTTGGGAGCTGCCCTGGGGACCTAGGATCCTGCTGTTAACCCACTCTGGGTTTCTTACCTGTTGGGCTGCTCCAAAGGACAGATCTGCAAACTGCTATTCAGCAAACAGGGGCAGGGATAATGCAGAGAGGACTCAGCCTCTCAGCTCAGAGGAGAGCACTGACCTGCAAGGGAGGGCTCAGCACTGCCCAGGACCAGGCAGCACAGCTCAGCCTTGCTGGGGGCAGCTCCCAAGCCCAGCAGCACAGCCACAGCACACAGCCAGGGCTGATCAAGATGCGAGGCCTCAACAACTGCAGACTCAGCTCCTTGCCCAGCACACAACCCCCAGCACACAGCTGCAGGTCAGCACCACAACACAGCTGCCTCCACACAGCCTCTCCCAGGCCTTGTCTAAAGCTTCCTCCCACTGCCTGCCCAGAGCTCTGCTGCCTGCAGCTGCATTTGCCAGCAGATCCTACTCCAGACCCAGCTCTCCTCCCTGGCTCTGCCCCCACCACACCCACTCTGTGCTCAGCTCTGCCCTGCACACACCTCTCTGCTGCCCACTCCCCAAAAGAAGATCACAGCAGCCCTCAGGACACACACAAAGGGAGCTTCATGATCTCTGGAGATGCAGCAAAGGGGGAAGGGACTTAACAGCTTCTTGCTAAACCTCTTCAGCCCTCACTGGGATGCTGGAGGAGTCTCTGGCTCCTGCCCAAATCTCACACCTCCAGCACCCTTCACACACCTGCAGCCAAGAGACTCAGTGGAGAGGGTTTTGATTCCTTCTCTCCCTGATCATTTCTCTCAGCTTGCTCTTTGCAGCTCTCCTGGAGCTGCCACTCCACATGCTCAAGAGAAAAGGTTTGATGGCAGGGCACAGTGCCCAGGGGCATCTGTTCATCTCCCAGCTGACCCATGCAGAGCTGCAGCACAATTCACTCCTTTCACCTCCTCAAATGCTGCCAGATTCTGCCATTCCCTGCACACACATTTGCCACCTGGAGCCTGGATTCTGTCCCCTTTTTGGGGGGACAAGGCCTAATTCCTGCCTGAACACTCCCAGGCCCTTCCCTCAGTCCCAGCCCATCCATGGCCCTGCTGCCTTGGCTGTCCCATGGCCCTGTGTCCCCCTCCTCCACTGCCACTGCCCCTGGAAGGGTGGAGTGGGAAATGCTGTGGCTGAGGAAGCCTCTAAGCAACTGGGCTGGAAGCAGCAGCACAAGGATGGAAGGGGCCTGAGACTAAAGGCTGGGATCAGCTGGAGGGCTGAAAGAACAGCAACAAGCCAAGGGTGGGGGTTACAGATGAGGGCTGGGGAGGGACCCTGCAGACACCTCAGGCAGCAACTGATGAGAGCAAGGGGGACAGAGAGGCAGTGAGACCTCAGATGTCTCCTGCTTGGGGGATGGCTGGGCTGTGTGGCTAGGAGCCCTGAGTGCCTGCTTGGGCTGTGCTGGATGTCAGGAGGGCTCAGGGGACTGTCCTGAGCCAGGCAGAGTTTGGGGCTGTCAGCTTCTGGGGTCAGCTGCTGCCAGCACCATTGTAGGCAGAAGCCAGGCAGAGCCTCACAGCTGCTGAACTAAGCCCTCCCACACCCTGCAGCCTTCACCCTCCATCTCTCCATCCAGTGCTCCATCTCCACTCACTTGCTGCCCTCTGAGAGTCCCCAGGGCCCCAGCAAGGCCCCAGGGCTGCTCTACAAAGCCATCAGGCCCCAACAGAAGCCCCTGGATGAGAGCATGGAGGAGAATCCCTGTGGTGGGTGTAAGGCACTGGGATGCCTTACGCCAGAGAGTAGAGACCTCCAGAAGGGACAGCAGAGTCCAGAGGTACACCACAAAGTGTCTTCAACTCCTTTGACAAGGCTCAGAGAGAGCCTCTCTGCCTCCTGAAACCTAAGGCAATCCCCTGCAGAACAAGCTGGAGGAGCTCAAGGGGACAAGCTGCAGAGGGGGCCCAGGGCAACCTCCTGAGCTTCAACAAGAGCAAGGGCAGGGTCCTGCCCCTGGCCTGGCACAATCCTCACAAGCAGCACAGGCTGGGGGAGGAGGGCATAGGAAGCAGCCCTGCACAAAAGGACTGCGGGGTGCTGCTGGACAAGAAGCTGCACAGGAACAGACAGGGGGAGCCTGCAGCCCAGAAGGCCAAGGGCAGCCTGGGCTGCGCCAAGGGCAGCCTGGGCTGCACCAACAGCAGCAGGGCCAGAGATGGACAGAGGCCATCCTGGCACTTGGCTCTGCTCTGCTGAGGCTTCACCTGCAGCACTGCAGCAAGCCCTGGAGCCCTCAGCACAGGAATGACAGGGACCTGATGGAGAGGGCCCAGAGGAGGGACACAAAAATGATCTGCTTGGAGCAGCTCTGCTACCAGGACAGGCTGAGGGAGCTGGGGGTGTTCAGCCTGCAGAGGAGAAGAGAAGGCTCTGGGGAGACCTAAGAGTGACCTTCTGGTACCTGAAGGGGGCTACAAGAAGGCTGCAGAGGTACTCCCAAGCCCAGAGCCTGACCCCCAAGCTCAAGAACCAGCAACTAAGGTCAGAACCACTTCCCAAGTTCAAGAACCAACCCCAAAGCTCAGTGCGAGCTCCCAAGCTCACACTCAAATCTAACATGCAGACTCAGCTCCTGGGCTCAGAGCCAGCAACCAAGCTCAGAACCACTCCCCAAGCTTGACAACCAGACCCCAAGTTCAGCACCAGTCCCTGAGCTTGCGAACCAGCAACTTAGGTCAGAAATCCTTCCCAAGTTCAGAGCCAGCTCCTGAGCTCAGCACCGCCAGCTAAGGTCACAACCACTTCCCAAGCTCAAGAACCAGAATCTGAGCTCAGTGGCAGCCCCAGAGATTAAGAACCAGCCCCCGAGCCCAGAGCCAGCCCCCAAGCCCAAGAAGCAGCCCTGAGCTCAGGGAACAAGCTCCTGAGCTCAGACCCAGACCCTGAGCCCAGAACTACTTCCTGAGCTCAGAGCCAGTCCCTGAGCTCTAGAGCCAACCCCCAGCAGCTAGGTCAGAGCCACTTCACAAGCTCAAGAACCAGCTCCCAAGCTCAGAGGCACTCCCCAAGCCCAGAGCCTGACCCCTGAGCCCAAGAACCAGCAACTAACATCAGAACCAACCCCTAAGCTCAGAACCAATTTCCTTAGCTCAAGAACCGCTTCCCAAGATCAGAGCCAGCCCTCAAGCCCAGCACCAGCCTGAGAGCTCAAGAGCCAGCAACTAATGTCAGAACCACTTCCCAAGCTCAAAAAAGCAGCCCCCGAGCTCAAGAGTCAGCCCCTGAGCCCAGAGCCAGCCCTGAACTCAACAACAAGCTCCTGAGCTCAGACCCAGACACTGAGCCCGGAACCACTTCCCGAGCTCAAGAACCAGCAGCTAGGTCAGAACCACTTCCCAAGCTCAAGAACCAGCTCCCAAGCCCAGAGCCTGAAACCTGAGACCAGAGCCTGAAACCTGAGACCAGAGCCAGCCACTAAGGTCAGTACCACTTCCCAAGCTCAGGAACCAGCACCCAAGAGCAGACCCAGACCCCAAGCCCAGAACCACTTCCCAAGCCCAGCGCCAGTACCCCTAGCTCAAGAAACAGCAACTAAGGTCAGAAGCCCCCAAGCTCACACTCAAATCAAAAGTGCAGACTCAGCTCCCAGGCTCAGAGCCAGCAACTAAGGTCAGAACCACTTCTCAAGCTTAACAACCAGACCCCAAGCTCACACTCAAATCAAAAGTGCAGACTCAGCTCCCAGGCTCAGAGCCAGCAACTAAGGTCAGAACCACTTCTCAAGCTTAACAACCAGACCCCAAGCTCACATTCAAATAAACAGCACAGACTCAGCTCCCAAGCTCAAGAATCATCAGCCAACATCACACCCAGCCCCCAAGCTCAGACCCACACCCAAGCTCAAGACCCAGCTCCCAAGCTCAACCTTCTGTCCCTCTTGGGGGCACCACAGCTGCACACAGCACTCCAGCTGCCAGCACAGAATGCTGCCAGCACAAAAACCATTGCAGCAAAAGCCTCAAGCTGTGCTCAGCTGCCAAACCAAAGGGAGCTGAACCTGGCCACAAGAGAAAGGACCAAACTGAGCCAAGAGACTGATCCAACACCCAAGGCTGCACAAAACAACCAGCAGCAAAAGCTCCTCCTGCCCTGAGCCTTTCTGTGCTCAGGAGGCCTGCAGAGAAACTGAGACTCACTCTGCAACCCCCCAGGGAATCTTTGTGCCCCAAGAGCTTGCAGAGCACAGAGGCCTGGGATGCCACCACCCCCAGCACAGCCAAACCACCCCACAGCTGAGCCCAGCCCAATGGCTCCTGCTGCAACACAGCAGCAACCAGAGGGGGTCTGCAGCTGCCCCTAGCAGGGGGAGGCAGCAGCACAAGGAACCCCACCGACCCCCCACCCCAACCCCACCCGCGGCCCCCCAACTGCACAGACCCCTCCCAGAACAGCACAGACGACGCTCACTGACCCTGCACACCTCTGCCCTACCCCACAGCGCCCCCCCGACCACCCCCACAGCCGCACAGAGGTCCCCACAATCACAGTGACCCCTCCCCAAACCGCACAGGCCCCAAGCGCCAAGCTTGCAGAGCTCCCCCGGACCTCACAGACCCACCCCCACCCCATGCCCCACGGATCTGCCCCGTACCCCACGGACTCCCCCCCACATATCCGCAGAAGCCCCCAACCAAACCCCACCAATTCCCCCTAGATCCCCGTAGAGGCTCTCCCCGCCCCAGCCCCACCAACCCCTGCCCCACAAACCCTTCCCCAACCCAAGCGACCCTTCCGACCCCTTGCAGCCCCCCACAGAGCATTCCCTCATCCCCGCCCCACCACCCCCAACTCAGCCCCACAGACTCCCTCACCCCACCTGCACCCTGGGACAAGAGCGAAGCAGAGCAGGAGGAGGAGGAGGAGGAGGAAGAGCTCAGCACACAGGGAGCCGCCGGCCCCGGCAGGCTGCTGCCGAGCAGAGAGCGCTGGGATGGAGACCCCGGCCCAGCCCCTCCGGCTGCTGCAGCCACGTGTGACGGGGAGTGGAAGCAGCTTGCAGTCCAGAGAGGAAGTCCCACCCACGATCGGGCAGCCTTAGCCAATGAGAGCCTCTGCGGGGATCTAGAGGGAATCGGTGGGGTTTGGTTGGGGGCGTCTGCGGATATGTGGTGGGAGGTACGTGGGGTACGGGTGAGATCCATGGGGTATGGGGTGGGGGTGGGTCTGTGAGGTCCGGGGGAGCTCTGCAAGCTTGGCGCTTGAGGCCTGTGCGGTTTGGGGAGGGGTCACTGTGATTGTTAGTGAAGCAATGTTTACAGAATGTTTGTGTATGGGCACTTGAATCAAACAATTCACAGAACTTAGAATCGAAACTAATTCAGAAAGCAGCGGGGGAGGGGGTTGGTCGGTGACCGGCAACCCTCCACCTGGAGCAATCCAAACGCTACCTTAACTGGAAACTCCATAAAGAAAGGTTTGACTTACAAGCTGAGGACTTCGTGAGGTCTCCCCTTAATAATATTTATAGTCCAGAAACGTGGCACGGATGTGCCATAAGACGGAGACAGGAAATGGTGCTGGCCGCGTGGCTGCACCGCGTGGCTGCTGCTCCTCCCAGGACACAAAGGTCTCCCACTCGAGGGGGGCTGTGGCAGGTCAGCGACGCTGGTTCACACGGGCTGCTGGCGTTCCTCCTGCAGCAATGGATCGCGCAGTGCTTGATCCCATGGGGTACTGTTCATGGCACCGCACACAGCTGGGTGATGGTGGCAAAGGAGCGTGAGGCCTCTTGGGGCACTGGCTTGAGTCCCGGGCAAGGTGGACCACGACAGCACTGGCACGCACACACTCACAGGCTCCAACACGATGTGGGGGGTCTCATGTACCAAACGATCCCTATTTACCATTTGCCCCAGTGAATACTGGCCCAATGAGCAGTCTGTTGCTAACACAAAGACTAACCAATGAACCAACACCTACCAAATACAGCATAAGTATATGCTATACCCAGGGAAACAAACATATAGCCTGGGCCTTGCATACCACAGGGGTGAGAGCATGCCCAGGCAGGCTGTTCACCTGGACTCAGTGGTGCCAGGATCCCCCCCTGCTGCCTCCAGAAAGGAGGGGGAACAAAGGAGGGTTAACACTCAGAGAAGTATATTCTAGAAATGTTTGGGGCACAATCCTGACCATAAGCATCCTTCACTACAAGGATGAAGTGAAGATGATTATATACACAGTATGCAGTATTTACAATATATACAGAAATAAACAGCAAAGAACATAATACAGCAAATCTTTCCCTCCTCCAGCCAGGAGGGTACCCCCAACTGTACCCTCTTCTCCCCCTACCTCCCTTCTTTCCCAAAAAGGGTTAGAGAGAGAAAAGGTAATTATGAAGGAGGGAATTCTGTTAGCTCAAAGCATATGCAAGAATTAGTTTCTTATCTGGTTAGCTCAGTTAATTCAAGGTCAACTCCGTACAGCACAAAGGAAAAACAGCATCTGCTCAGAGAGACTGAAACAGACAGACTGAACTGACTGAGAATCAAACGGAACTAAAGCTTTCTATTTCCTTCTTAGACATTGACTATTACAAAAAAGAGTAAAATACAAAAAAGAAAAAATATAACAAAACAAAAACAAACAAAAATTAGAAAAAAAAATACAATAAAAATAACAAAAAAATATAAAAAACAAAATAACAAAACAATAACCACAAAAAATAATATTTTTTAAAAACAACAAAATATTAATTTTTTAAAAAGAAACAAAAAACATAAGGACTATTAGCAAAAAAATAAGGATTATTAAGAGAGGGGCTACTAGATTTAATTTTTTTTTTATTAAAATGAAAAATACAAAAAAGAAACAAAAAGGTTAAAAAAGCAAATAAAGAAGCAAAAAAATTAAAAATAAAATAAAAAATAATTTTCAATAATTTTAAAAATGTAAAAATCATTAATAATAAAAACTGATTGAAAAATAAACTAAAAATAATATTTAAAGTAATATTAAAAAATTATTTTAAAAATAAAATTTAAAAAATTAACAAAAAATTTAAAACCCAATAAAAAGTATTAATTAAAGGTAAAAAATACATACAATGAAAAAAGAAATTTAAATTTAAAAGGTATAAAAATTGAATTTTAAAATTATATTTTTAAAATTTTTTTCAAAATAAAAATAATTAAAAATTAAAATTAAAAATGTAAAAATAATGAAAAATAAAATTAGATTTAAAAACCATTAAAATTAACATAAACCCCAAAATTTAAATAATTAAAAATTTATAAATAGAATAAATTTTTTAAAATAAAAATTTAAAATAACTTATATTTTTAAAAATTTAAAATTGATTAAATTTTTTAAAAAATTTGGAAATAAAAAATAAAAATAGATTAAATTAAACATACAAAACATTTTAATTAAAATAAAAATTGAAAAAATATAAAAAATAAAAATAATATTTTAAAAATAAATTTTAAAATTGATTAAAAAATAAAATAACTTCAAAAATAAATTATTTTTTAAAATTAAGCACAACTGTCATGAAGATGACAATCAGCAAACCTGCCTAGCACTGACCTCAATGACTGTCAGGATGATCCAAGATGTCATCAGAAAAAAACATCTAACTTATAACCGAGTGTCGTGACTGCTTAACTGTTGTGTGAATGTTAAGAGATTAGAATTACTAGGATGAGCAAAACCACATTATGATGTGTAATCTTATATTGGGCAAAGCAATGAAGCTTCTTTGCTCTTGCTGTTTGCCTGCAAGTCTTCTGTCTGTGAAGCTAGAGCCTGGCCAGATCTACTTTTACAGATCAAAGAAATCTTGCTGCCATTAAACAATTCATGATTTTTGACCATCCTAGAGAGAATAAAGATGCAACATACCCCTAAAGCAGTTTGTAAAAGACAGCGCTGAGGATTGGATCTGTGCCTTAATCTCTGTGTGCAATGTGTTCAGGCATAATCAAGTCTTCTCTGTCAATACGAGGAGTGAAATGTAAAGATCGGAACTATTAAGATCTAAGTTCTTCTTTACAATGTTTGTTATCTTTGACCATGGATTATGCCAGCTCTGTCAGAACGTTGTAACTAGCTCAGGTTAAGCACTCTGCCTTGTATGGGTTACATCAGTCTGTTAGACATGCTGCACTACAGAACTTTTGCTTTTGCTATACAGTTTAGCTTTACTTCGCTTGTTTCTGTGTTTCCAAAGAGTATCTTGTATGGGATGGGAACAACTCCCATGACCAGACTGCTCACAAAAACAAAAAGGGGGATTTGTGGCAATGGTGGCAGTAAGCAGTGTGAGCAATCTGGCAGTATGAGCTTAGAGCCTGACATGGTGGTAGGCCATGCTCAGCGTAAGTGCAGAAGAGGCTAGCAGTGTAGAGAGTTATCTGGGAATAACAGGAGGCACACCTGCATCAACAGCCTCGTGTGGTATTAGTAGTTTGACCAATAATCTATAACAGTACAATGTGTGGTCACTCGTGGGGACCAATGAAGCTATGCCAATGATGCTCTCCCAGTCTATATAAGCTGTAGAGGTTCCCTTAATAAATGAACAATTCTGGATCATATTGGTCATTTGTATTGACTTCATTCTCTGTCACCGACAGCTGGGAAGTTTCAGAGTGGAGATGAGGCCAAAGAAATGTCCCTCAAAAGGCAGAGCTGCTATTCATGAGGCCATCCAGAGGTGTCAGGAAATGGCAAGGGAGAGCTGAGATGGCTCAGGGAAGGGATGGAAATGGCAGGGGGAGAGCTGAATGGGGAAGCAAGATTGGTATCAGCAGCCTGCAGGGAAAGAGCTGCAGGCATCGGACAGTATAGGAGAGGCTGCTGTAGGGATGGCCAAGGGCTCTGGCAAGGCCAAGAGGCGCAACAGGACCAAGATCTTTGTGCCTTTGGCTCTGGCAGTTGCCTCTGCCACCAAGGCCTGTGAGGAGAAACTTGGCTTTGAGGCTTTGAGGTTCTTCTAGTCCAAGGGCAGTGGTCAGGGCTTGGCCTTTCTGCTTCCTAGACCAAAGGCAAGTTTTTATGTCCGGTACTTTACCTTTGTCTCCCTGCAATCCTGGCCTCTAACAAGCTACTCTAGTGAGTCCCTGGGGAGCCTTTGTCAGTAACAAGCCTCAGTGAGGCCAATCAGTGCTTCAAGTTACTTTGGAGTTTGCTTCTGACTTGGACTTCTTGAGAGTTTTCCTTGCAGTACCTTGGCAGAATCTCCTGGCAGTACCTAAGGATGATGTAATCAGCCCCAAATACTCCATGGGGCTCATTAAATACTGCTGAACCTCTACTTATTGCCAAGGTTTCTGCAGCTAATTGGAGAGGTTTTTATTGCACAAAGCATCTGACAAAAAGTACTTTTAGAGGTACAGTTCATTACTTTTCAGCAGCAAACCACAGCAAAACCTGTCAAGGTCCTACCCTGGTCACTGCACATCCTCACTCCCCACTGCCCCCAGCAGAGCCCTGAGCCACAGGTGAGGGACAGGATCTGCCTTGCCAGGGGCGGGTGGTCAGGGCTTGGCCCTTTGGATCACTGAAACCCCTCCAGGTTTGCTCAGCAGCAGAGCCACCTTGAGCTGCTTGTCCTGACCTGTCAGCACTGCCTCAGTTCTCTGCTCTCACCACAGCCTGGAGATGCTTCAGTGCCTCCAGTGATGCTTCCCTTGCATCCACTATGTCGTGCACTAAGGAGACGCTGGGGACACTTTCCCATTATGCTTCTCTGGGACCCATTAAGAGTAGAAGAAAATTGTTTGAAACTAGCTTTGACTTCTGGAGAGGTTTCATCAGCTTCTCAGTCTCTGAGGTTCATGGACTTGGCACCAAAGCCACCAGAGGGCTCCTTTAAAATACCTGTGCTGGTCCTGAGCAGCTGAGCCAGGCCAGGCTCCTGGGCTGGAAGGTACTGCTGGCAAGCAGGCAGTGCTGCAGGAGACAGCTCTGGCCAGGAGCATCTCCTCTGCACAGCACAGCAGGGCTGAGGGCACTGCCAGAGGATCTCAGGGAGATGAGGAAGGCAGAGAGAGCTTCAAGCTATCCAGGACTGGGACGGTGACTGAGAGCTCACTGGAGGAGAAGTCACTGCAGTCCCTGACACAGTGAGGCTGTGGGTGCAGGACACTGCAGCTGTAGCTCCTGGAGACATCTCCATCTCAGCAGCTGACGCTCAGCTGAAGGCTCCTGGCGTGTGCACACAGAAGGAGGACCAAAGCCGTTCAGTTCCATCCTGTGAGCAGCAGTGAGCAGAGCTGGGGGAGGAGAAGGCTTCACCCCCAGCCCCTCTGCCTTTCTCTCTTCCCTTCACTATCTCTGCCTGGTCCATGGGTGTGGTGGTTTTAGTCTATGCGGAAAAGTAGAAACAAAATAAATAGATCACTCTTGGGTGTGAAAAGGAAAAGAAAAGAATATTCTAAACAAATTCATTGCATAAGTATCTGGAATCAGAGGAGCTGTACCATAACAATTCTCTCTCTTCTCTTCTGATCTCAGCTGTTTGGCTTCACTCTCTCCACTCCTCCTTTATGTCTTGGAACAGCGGGGTAAGGGGTAGGGATCGAGGATCACCTGCTCAGGAGGGATCACCTGCTCAGGAGAGATCCCCTGCTTTGGCTGGCCTTGGCTAAGTCTAACCCACTGCTTTTTTCGTCTCTCCACTCCTCCTTACTCTCTTGGAACAGGGGAATTGGGGGTAGGGGCAGTGCAACAGCTTCCCTGGTCTCTGACAAGGTGGGGTCTTGTGTTGTTTGCTAATTGTAAATACCTGTCTAATATTGTCACTCCTGGATGTTCTGTACCTGTTCATTGCATTCCATTGTAGAGTGTAGCTCTTGCTTGTCAATACAAGATCTCCTTCTATGATCAGGTGGATGTGGGGCAGGCTGTGGATGTAGTCTACCTGGACCTCAGTAAGGCCTTTGACACCGTCCCCCACAGCAAACTCCTGGCCAAGCTGTCAGCCCATGGCTTGGATGGGAGCACACTGCGATGGGGTAGGAACTGGCTGGAGGGCCAAGCCCAGAGAGTGGTGGTGAATGGTGCCACAGCCAGCTGGCAGCCAGTCACTAGTGGTGTGCCCCAGGGATCGGTACTGGGCCCCATGCTCTTTAACATCTTTATTGATGATCCGGACGAGGGCATTGAGTCCATCATCAGTAAATTTGCTGACGACACCAAGCTGGGGGCAGGAGTTGATCTGCTGGAGGGTAGAGAGGCTCTGCAGAGGGACCTGGCCAGGCTGGACAGATGGGCAGAGTCCAACGGCATGAGATTTAACACATCCAAGTGCCGGGTTCTGCACATTGGCCACAACAACCCCATGCAAAGCTACAAGCTGGGGTCAGAGTGGCTGGAGAGCAGTCAGGTGGAAAGGGACCTGGGGGTGTTGGTTGATGGTAGACTGAACATGGGCCTGCAGTGTGCCCAGGCAACCAGGAGGGCCAATGGCATCCTGGCCTGCATTAGGAACAGTGTGGCCAGCAGGAGCAGGGAGGTCATTCTGCCCCTGTACACTGACTGCACTGGTTAGGCCACACCTTGAGTACTGTGTCCAGTTCTGGGCCCCTCAGTTTAGGAAAGATGTTGACTTGCTGGAGCGTGTCCAGAAAAGGGCAACAAGGTTGGTGAGGGGCTTGGAGCACAAGCCCTATGAGGAGAGATTGAGGGAGCTGGGGTTGCTTAGCCTGGAGAAGAGGAGACTCAGGGGTGACCTTATTGCTCTCTACAACTACCTGAAGGGGGGTTGTAGTGAGGTGGAGGTTGGTCTCTTCTCCCAGGCAACCAGTACCAGAACAAGAGGGCACAGTCTCAGGCTGCGCCAGGGGAGGTTTAGGCTGGAGGTTAGGAGGAAGTTTTACACAGAGAGAGTGATTGCCCACTGGAATGGGCTGCCTGAGGAGGTGGTGGGGTCACCGTCGCTGGGGGTGTTCAGGGCGAGGCTTGACAGGATGCTTGGTTCCATGGTTGAGTTGATTGGGTAGTGTTGGATGATAGGTTGGACATGATGATCTTGAAGGTCTCTTCCAACCTGGTTTATTCTATTCTATTCTACAGCTTCATTTGCTTCTAACTGAGCTGCTCTGGCAAAGATAAGGCTGGGGGAAATTTCAACCCACCACAATGGGACTCTTGTTCTCTGGGATTGGGCTGTTGGTCACTTTCTGTTCTGACACCAGAGGAATCTTCATGGCAATTCTGGGTCCCTGCTGCATTTGAAGCTGTGATGAACTCTGCCGTGGGTTGGTAGTGATGGGACTCAGCTGATCCATTCCTCATCCAGCTCAGGGAGGGAGGTCACAATGAGGCTGAGAGAAATGTGCCCTAACTTGTCACTGCCTTTCCCTCCTTGGACAGGTCTCCATGGCCAGAGGCAGCAGATGGCCAACAGCAGCTTCATCACCCACTTCCTCCTCCTGCCATTCCCAGGCACAAGGCAGCTGCAGCTCCTGCACTTCTGCCTCTTCCTGGCCATCTACCTGGCTGCCCTGCTGGGCAATGGCCTCATCATCACCACCATAGCCTGGGACCACCACCTCCACACCCCCATGTACTTCTTCCTCCTCAATCTCGCCCTCCTTGACCTGGGATCTATCTCCACCACTGTGCCCAAATCCATGGACAATTCCCTGAGGGACACCAGGGACATCTCCTATGCAGGATGTGCTGCTCAGGTCTTTCTCCTTCCCTTTTTCATTGCTGCAGAGTTTTCTCTCCTCACCACCATGTCCTATGATCGCTATGTTGCCATCTGCAGACCCCTGCACTATGAGACCCTCCTGGGCAGCAGAGTTTGTCTCCACCTGGCAGCAGCTGCCTGGGCCTGTGGGGCTCTCAATGCTCTACTGCACACAGCCAATACATTTTCCCTGCCCCTCTGCCAGGGCAATGCCCTGGACCAGTTCTTCTGTGAAATCCCCCAGATCCTCAAGCTCTCCTGCTCCACATCCTACCTGAGGGAACTTTGGCTTATTGTGGCCAGTGCCTGTTTATTCTTTATCTGTTTTGTGTTGATTGTGGTGTCCTATGTTCAGATCTTCAGGGCAGTGCTGAGGATCCCCTCTCAGCAGGGACGCCACAAAGCCTTTGCCACCTGCCTCCCTCACCTGGCTGTGGTCTCCCTGTTTATCACCACTGCCTTCTTTGCCTACCTGAAGTCTTCCTCCATCTCCTCCACATCCCTAGACCTGGTGGTGTCAGTTCTGTACTCAGTGGTGCCTCCAGCAGTGAACCCTCTCATCTACAGCCTGAGGAACCAGGAGCTGAAGGCTGCCCTGAGCAAACTGATCCCTGGATGCTTTCAGAAGCAATAAACTCTTTATCTTCTGCTGCAGACCAGTTCTGATGTCACTCAGTGCTTGCCCAGCCTGGCTGCTCAAGTTCTGGCTGCTGCTGGTGCTGTTCCCCAAACAAACAGGATCTCCTGAACTTCCCCCACCCCTGCAGAGATGTGGTCTTGTCCCATCAGTAACAGGATCATTTGAATATCTCCCAGTACAGTCTGAGGCCCATCCCAGTACAAATCACATCCATGACTCCATCCCAGTGTAGATTGGGCCCCATCTGGAACAGGCTGCCCAGGGAGGTTGTGGAGTCTCTTTCTCTGGACATATTCAAGGCCTACCTGGATGTAATCTTTGAGGTCCCTTCCAGCCCCTAACATTCTGTGATTCTGTGGTTGCCCTCCCTGTACAAACTGAATCTCTTTAATGTCTCCCCCTCCCAGTAAAGACTGGGTAAGACCTAGGATAAACTGAAGCCCCTGCTCCCCTCCCAGAACAGACATCCAGACATCCATCCTCATCCCAGCACACACTGGATCATCTTGCTCCAGCCCAGTACACATTGGGTCCTGCTGCAGTACAAACTACATTGCCCATCTGGAAAGCGGGGGGGTGGGGTGGGGTGGGGTGTGGGGTGTGGGGTGTGTGTGTGAGGGCTTGTGAAAATGACTAGAATAGAATAGAATAGAATAGAATAGAATAGAATAGAATAGAATAGAATAGAATAGAATAGAATAAACCAGGTTGAAAGAGACCTTCAAAATCATCAAGTCCAACCTATCATCCAACACCAGCTAATCAACTAAAGCATGCAACCAAGCATCCTTTCAAGTCTCCTCCTGAACACCTCTTGTGGCAGTTTGAGGCTGTGCCTTTAAGAAAGGGGCACACTGGCTAAATGTTTATAAAATATTTTGGTATTCTAAACAAATTTCATTGGTAGGAATTGTGGGAGGTGAGATTGTTAGACCCAGCGCGGCTGGGACTTTCTCTTAGTCTTCCTTCCTTCACTGTCCCTCTCGGCTGGATCTGTTTCTGGGATTCTGGCCAACTAAGATAAGATACTAACTCCCTGTGCCAGGCCTTTCTTCCTTTCCTGCCCTTTTAACCGTCCACATCTCTTTTCTACCTCTATTGGGGGAGAAAGGAGGTAGGGGGGTGAAGGGGGCACAGGGGGAAGCCCCCTCTGTGGGGGGTCTGGTTTCTGGTTGAGTTCATTTGCTGTATATTCCTGTATATATTGTAAAATACCTGTGTTTGTTGTGTTACATATAATCTGTTTCCTTGTAAAATATACTCTCATTTCTCCAACTGGGTTTAGCCGTGGTCTCTTTCTCATTGGGGGAGGGAAAGCAGAGCCTTTCCTTTCAAACCACTACACTCTTTTTTTTGGCTCACCAACGTGGGGCCTGGCAATTAAGTAATTAAGTTGATTTATTGCTTGGCTCAGCCAGAGAAACGAAATGAAGGCTCTCTGGGTTTTAGAACGTTTATTCTTCTCGGTCTGTGGCATGTTGGTCTACCGGTACTGCATCGGGTTGATGTTAGACCAGATAGGTAAATACTTAATGCGTAAAATCTATTTGTGGTTTATGCACAGGATCCAGCTGTTGTATGAACGCTGTTTGGGTTTTTTTCGGCTCACTAATTATGGCAATAGAACGTCTTCCACTTTGCCAATCGAGATAAGGGAGTTTAAGGCTTCGGGAGGTCAAAGAGTAACTTTAAGTGCTGGCTGGGATCCTAAGGTGATTTATTTGACGGGTGTAATCCTGCTGTTGCTGATAATTATTGTGTGTCTGCTGTGGGCTCTACATAGAGAGAAAAAGGTTTCTTGACCATGTTTTATGATTAAACAAAAATCTAGGAAGCGTAGGCGTTCCTCTAAATCTGCCCCAGAGTTCTCGAGTGACTAGGAAGGGGCTGCGTCAGTTAGAAAAATAGCAAAACCTATTGGAAAAGCATTTAGCACAAGCAACCTGGCTGGTGAATAGTAGAGGTTCAGTGAACAGAGCTGGACCGGCACATTCAGATCTGCTACAGAAAATAGAAGGTGATAGAGGTCCTGTTGTTAGAGAAAAGAACCTGTTAGGTAAAACTGTTTGGGTATTTTCGCCCTCAGGAGAGGCTAAACCTGTCCGAGGGGTGGTTTCAGCAGAAGGTCCAGGTCACACTTATTGGGTAATGCAGGAGAATGGTCAAATTCAGTGTATTCCACAAAGAAATTTAACTTTAGCTGAAAGAGTTTAATTTCAGACTGTTGTACAGCTACAACACGCCCAAAGGAAGAATCCCTGAGGAATCTACAGTGCACGAACCCTGAGAGCCCTGAGTCAACTGAGAGTCCCTGCATTCCTGTTTGCCTTTTCTTCACTTCGTCTGCAGAGAGACAAGCTGGTTTCCATTTTCTTATTTCCTGACTTTTTTGGACTTCTGAATTGTCTACATCTGAGTGTAGCTGGAACGGACTATGAACTTTACTCACAAACTGTAAATATTGTTTCCGATTGGATGGACAGTGCGAACGACCAATGAAATTGTTTAGAAGGGGTGGACTGTGGCCGTTTGAGGCTGTGCCTTTAAGAAAGGGGCACACTGGCTAAATGTTTGTAAAATATTTTGGTATTCTAAACGAATTTCATTGGCCAAGTATAGGCCAATGAGATTGGACCCAGGGGAGCTGGGAACTCTCTCTCAGTCTTCCTTCCTTCGCTGTCCCTTTTGGCTGGATCTGCTTCTGGGATTCTGGCCAACTAAGACAAAATAGTTAACTCCTGTGCCAGGCCTGCAGTGAGCAGCCCTCTGGGTACTGCAAAGTGACCTCCTGTGGAGTGAGAATGGACAGTGCCTGAGGTATGCTGCTGATTGCTGCTGGGCATGGTGCAGATGGCACAGAATGAGGGCTTGGGAATATCAAAGGTTAAGCTGAAAATTTGCTGCCATTACTCCACACCACCCCGCCTCATGCCACCTTCCCAGGGACAGTGCTGGCTGGAGCAAAGTACTACAGGGCCTGAAGTTCAGATGGCAACATCAGAGGCTTCCTGTTGTGGTTGCTGCTGTTGGGTTCTGGCTCTCAGGTGCTGGTTCTTTGCTGAGGGGGAGGGCTGCAGGGGTTTAACTCCTGGCTGCTGCTGCTCACTGCTGTGCTTCTTTCTGCAAACAGCCTCAGGTCAGTGTGCATTATGGGATCTCCTCTCCAACTCTTTTGAGCTTATCTCAAGTCCTTATCTCAACCCAGAGGGTTTTTTAGTTCCTGTGTGTCTTTTTTCCCTCCCTTCTGTTTTTTGGGGGAACAGGCAGCTTAACCTCTTCTCAGCTCTTCAACCTGTTCCAGCCCCAGAGTGGAAAGCCAACAGAAGCTTTCAGAGTTCTTCCAAAGACCTCCATGAGCTTCTCCCTACACCCTCCAAAGATCCCAAAAGTCAGTCCTAGGACCATCCAAATCCCAAACACCTAAGATCACCTGAAAGCCCCTACCTTGGAGATGCTCCTACCTTGGAGATGCCCCTCAAGACTCCTTTGAGAACCTCATTTTCCCCTCCCTGAACTGGGCACACATCTCCACCCCATCCCTTGGGAGCAAATGCCCCCAAAATTTGGGCATTGAGGTAGGTATGTCTGAAATAAAAGCAAACAGAGAGGATTCAGGTAACTTTTGGGTTTTATTAACACAATTGATCAATGTACAGGGAGGTTCTTACCCCAGGGAGAGACAAAGCACTGGGGAAGAACCAGACAGATGCTGGCAAAGCCCTGCCCAGCTCCAAAGGGAGCTCCAGCTGTGCCGACTCAGCACTGTAATTGTTCTCATTAGCAATAATTGGTGTTCAGAAGGGCAGGAGGTGTTTGCTGCTGGTGGTGTCCCCAGTCCCTGAGAACTGCAAAGGAAAAAGGGATGATTTTGGTGCTAGAAAGGCTCTCTCAGAGGGGTCACGATTACCCAACAGATTCTAGGTGGATTTATGCCCCACCTGCAGTGCAGGCTGCTCTCTGGTGTGGGTGCAGTGGTGTTTGTTGAGGTATCCCTTCTGGGTGAAGCTCTTATCGCAAGCAACACAAGTGAAGGGCTTCTCACCGGTGTGGGTGCAGCAGTGGCAAATGAGATTGGTCCTCTGGCTGTAGGCCTTCCCACAGTCAGCACAGATGAACGGCTTCTCACTGGTGTGGGTACGGCGGTGAGCAAGGAGATGGTGCCCCTGGCTGAAGCACTTCCCACAGTCAGCACAGGTGAAAGGTTTCTCACCGGAGTGGGTGCGGTGGTGAACAATGAGATTGCCTCTGTGGCTGAAGCTCTTGCCACAGTGAGAACAGGTGAAAGGTTTCTCACCGGAGTGGGTGCGGTGGTGGTGAATGAGAGTGCCACTACGTCTGAAGGCCTTGCCGCACTCACCACAGCTGAAAGACTTCTCGCCAGTGTGCACACGACGGTGCTCCATGAGGGCTCCCGTGTGGGTGAAACTCTTGCCGCAGTCGGCACAGCTGTAGGGCTTCTCACCGCTGTGGATGAGTTGGTGTTTGATGTATGAGGTGCTGGTGGCGAAGCTCTTGCCGCACTCAGCACAGGGGAACAGATGCTCTCCGGTGTGGATGCGGTGATGGACAGTGAGGTTGGAGCTATGTTTGAATTTCTTGCCACAGTCCCCGCAGGTGAAGGCCTTCTCAGTGCTGTGTACTATGTGGTGCTTGGTGAAGGAAGACTTGTGAGTGAAGGTCTTGCCACACTCAATGCAGCTGTATGGCCTCCCACCAGTGTGGGTGCAGCAATGCTGGATATGCTCTGAGCTCTTGCTGAACCTCTTGCCACAGTCACCACAGACAAAGGGCCGGGGGCCAGGCTGGGGGCAGTGGTGCTTCACCTGCTCTGAGCCAGGTGGGAAGCTCTGCCCACACTCAGGGCACTGATTCAGCTGCATGGGTGGCACTGAGGGACCTGCTCTGGCTTCATCCTCCTCTGCAAATTCCTTTTCCTCCTCATCCCGATCACCTTCATCTTCATGGTTATCCTCCTCTTCATACTCATCATCATCATAGTCATCATTCTCCTCAGCATCACCATCCTTCATCTTGTCCTCTTTCTCCTCCTTCTCCTCTCCCTTCAAACTGAACTTTGGCTACTCCAACTTGATCTCTGGGTGCTGCTTGTCCTCCCAGCTTTTGTCTGGGTCCTTCTGTGAGGCCATACTGTGGCAGGAAGGGGTCACAGCAGTGAGATTTGGAATATAGAAGCACCTGAGCCCAGGATCAGAAAACCTCAGATCCTGCCTGGGACATGACAGTCCCTGACTCCCAACACCCAGATGGAGAAGAGAATGCAGAGGGGAACTCAAACCTTCAGTTTTTGTCACAGTGTGGGCTCATACCTCTAATACCTGTGCTGAGACACCAGGTTCCTGTGATCAGTGCCCTGAGGTACCCTGGGGCTTACAAGTGGTCTTGTCCCACTCTCCTCAAGCCTGGGGGCATTGACAGGGTGGCTCCTGGCCCAGGCCCTGTCCTTTGATCTCTCCTGGCTCAGGCAATGGAGGCAGCAGCACTGATCAGCGAAGACCAAACCACCTTCAAACTTCTCCCACCACCCTCCAAATCCCAACCCCAAACACCACCTCCTGACACAAAGCTGACAAACCTAGGGAGTTTCCAGACTCCAACACCTGATGTGCCTCAGAGCCCCTGGAGAGGTGAAATGTGGTGGGTAGGAGGAGGTGGAGGTGGCTGAGAGGTGCCCTGGGAGTCTGGGATTCTAGGGGCTGGGGTCCTGCTGTTGCCTCACTCTGGGTTTCTTACCTACTGTGCTGCTCCAAGGGACAGATCTGCAAACTCTGCTCTTCCACAGCACACAGGGGCAGGGATGATGGAGAGAGAGGGACACAACTCCTGCCACAGAGAAGCAAAGGGCTCAGAGGAGAGCACTGACCTGCAAAGGGTGGCTCAGCACTGCCCACAACCTGGCAGCACAGCTCAGCCTTGCTGGGGGCAGCTCCCAAGCCCAGCAGTACAGCCACAGCACACAGCCAGGGCTGATCAAGATGGGAGGCCTCAACAAATGCAGACACAGCTCTTTGCCCAGCACACAGCCCCCAGAACACAGCTACAAGCCAGCACCACAACACAGCTGCCTCCATACAGCCTCTCCCAGCCCTTAGTGCCTGCCCAGGGCTCTGCTGCCTGCAGCTGCATTTGACAGCACATCTTGCTCTGGTCCCACCTCTCCTCCCTGGCTCTGCCCCCACCATAGCCACTCTGTGCTCACCTCTGCCCTGTACACACCAATCTGCTGCCCACTCCCCAAGAGAAGATCAGACCAGCCCTCAGGACACACACAAAGGGAGCTTCATGATCTCTGCAGATGCAGCAAAGGGGGAAGGGACTTGGGCAGCTTCTTGCCAAACCTCTTCAGCCCTCACTGGGATGCTGGAGGAGTCTCTGCCTCCTGCCCAAACCTCACACCTCCAGCACCCTTCACACACCTGCAGCCCAAAGACACTCACTGCAAAGAGTTTGGCTTCCTTCTCTCCCTGACCATTTCTCTCAGCTTGCTCTTTGCAGTTCTCCTGGAGCTGCCACTCCACAGCCCCAAGAGAAAATGAGGTTGGATGGGAGGGCACAGTACCCACGGGCTGCTGTTCATCTCCCAGCTGACACATGCAGAGCTGCAGCACAATTCACTCCTTTCACCTCCTCAAATGCTGCCAGATTCTACCATTCCCTGCACACACATTTGCCACCTGGGCCCTGCATCCTCTCCCCTTTTTGGGGGGACAAGGCCTAATTCCTGCCTGGCCATTCCCAGGCCCTTCCCTCAGTCCCAGCCCATCCATGTCCCTGCTGCCTTGGCTGTCCCATGGCCCTATGTCCCCCACCTCCACAGCCACTGCAGCTGGAAGGGTGAAGTGGGAAATGCTGTGGCTGAGGAAGCCTCTAAGCAACTGGGCTGGAAGCAGCAGCACAAGGATGGAAGGGGCCTGAGACTAAAGGCTGGGATCAGCTGGAGGGCTGAAAGAACAGAACCAAACCAAGGGTGGGGGTTACAGATGAGGGCTGGGGAGGGACCCTGCAGACACCTCAGGCAGCAACTGATGAGAGCAAGGGGGACAGAGAGGGAGTGAGACCTCAGGTGTCTCCTGCTTGGGGGATGGCTGGGCTGTGTGGCTAGGAGCCCTGAGTGCCTGCTTGGGCTGTGCTGGATGTCAGGAGGGCTCAGGGGACTGTCCTGAGCCAGGCAGAGTTTGGGGCTGTCAGCTTCTGGGGTCAGCTGCTGCCAGCACCATTGGAGGTAGGAGCCAGGCAGAGCCACACAGCTGCTGAACTAAGCCCTCCCACCCCCTGCTGCCTTCACCCTCCATCTCTCCACCCATTGCTCCTCCTGCACTCACTTGCTGCCCTCTGAGAGTCCCCAAGGCCCCTGCAAGGCCCCAGGGCTGATCTACACAGCCAGTAGGCCCCAACAGCAGCCCCTGGATGAGAGCATGGAGAAGAATCCCTGTGGTGGGTGGAAGGCACTGGGAGGTCTTACACCAGAGAGTAGAGACCTCCAGAAGGGACAGCACAGTCCAGCGGTACACCAAAAAGTGTCATCTCTCTTAGTTCATTCAAAGAGAGCATCTCTGCCTCCTGAAACCTAAGGCAATCCCCTGCAGAACAAGCTGGAGGAGCTCAAGGGGACAAGCTGCAGAGGGGGCCCAGGGCAACCTCCTGAGCTTCAACAAGAGCAAGGGCAGGGTCCTGCCCCTGGCCTGGCACAATCCTCACAAGCAGCACAGGCTGGGGGAGGAGGGGATAGGAAGCAGCCCTGCACAAAAGGACTGGGGGGTGCTGCTGGACAAGAAGCTGCACAGGAACAGACAGGGGGAGCCTGCAGCCCACAAGGCCAAGGGCAGCCTGGGCTGCACCAACAGCATCAGGGCCAGAGATGGACAGAGGCCATCCTGGCACTTGGCTCTGCTCAGACTTCACCTGCAGCACTGCAGCCAGCTCTGGAGCCCTCAACACAGGAAGGACAGGGACCTGATGGAGAGGGCCCAGAGGAGGGACACAAAAATGATCAGGGGCTTGGAGCAGCTCTGCTACCAGGACAGGCTGAGGGAGCTGGGGGGGTTCAGCCTGCAGAGGAGAAGAGAAGGCTCTGGGGAGACCTAAGAGTGACCTTCTGGTACCTGAAGGGGGCTACAAGAAGGCTGCAGAGGGACTCTTTGCAAAGCCTGCAGGGACAGCACCAGAGGCAATGGCTTCAAACCAGAGCAGAGCAGATTGAGAGTGGAGGTGAGGAACAAGTTCTGCACCAGGAGGCTGCTGGAACAGTGCAACAGGTTGCCCAGGGAGGGGCTTGAGGCCCCAGCCCTGCAGAGGTTCAAGCTCAGGCTGGGCAGGGCTCTGGGCAACCTGAGCTAGTGCAGGATGTCCCTGCTGACTGCAGAGGGGCTTGGACTGCATCACCTTTGCAGCTCCCTGACAACCCAAACCACTCCAGGAGTCTAGGAGTCTAAGGGCAGCCTCCAGGGAGAGCAGGAAAAAGATGAGGCAGAGGAGGACATGGAAGAGGACCAGGAGGAGGAGAACCAAAATCCCTTCCCAACTCCTCCACACCTCTGCCACATTCCTGGAAAGCTCTTCCAGCTATGCAGAGTTCATTCTGTAGAGAGCTGAGGGAGTTTCTAGGCTCAGGGATGTGTTGCACACTCTGCACCAATGCTCCAGAAGCTTTCCAAGTGCCCTCCAAACCAGCAGCACAGCTCTGCTGGCACACAATGCCAGGCTGCAAGGGACCCCAAGGCTCAGCTGCTCCAACCTTGCCAGCTGACACTGGGCTTGAAAGGAGCTGGCCCAGCCCCCTGCCAAGCTGAGCCTTCCAGCTCTGCCCTGCAGGGGAATCCACCACTGCCCTGGGGAGATGATTCCAAGGGCTGACTGGGAGGGAAAAGCTTTTGCCCCTGCAGGGCACTGCTCCACTTCAGCTCAGCTCTTGCAGCTCAGAGCGAGCCCCCAAGCTCAAGAACCAATTCCCAAGCCCAGAGCCTGACCCCTGAGCTGAAGAAGCAGCCCCCAAGTTCAGCACCAGGCCCTGAGCTTGAGAACCAGCAACTAAGGTCAGAAACTCTTCCCAAGTTCAGAGCCAGCTCCCAAGTTCAGTGCCACCAACTAAGGTCACAACTACTTCCCAAGCTCAAGAACCAGAATCTGAGCTCAGTGGCAGCCCCAGAGATTAAGAACCAGCCCAGCTTCACCACCAGCACGAGATCTATCCGGCACCAACTCATCCACAGTGGTGAGAAGCCCTACAGCTGTGCCGACTGCGGCAAGAGCTTCACCGAGAGGGGAAGTCTCAACGTGCACCGTCGTGTGCACACTGGCGTGTCATTCAGCTGTGCTGAGTGCGGCCAGGCCTTCAGACATAGGGGCACTCTCATTCACCACCGCCGCACCCACACCGGTGAGAAACCTTTCACCTGTTCTCACTGTGGCAAGAGCTTCAGCCACAGAGGCAATCTCATTGTTCACCACCGCACCCACCCAGGTGAGAAACCTTTCACCTGTGCCGACTGTGGGAAGCGCTTCAGCCAGGGGCACCATCTCCTTTCCTACCGCCGTACCCACACAATGAGAAGCCGTTCATCTGTGCTGACTGTGGGAAGGCCTTCAGCCAGAGGACCAATCTCATTCGCCACCGCCGCACCCACACTGGTGAGAAGCCTTTCACTTTTGTTGATTGCAGTAAGAGCTTCACCCAGAAGGGATCCCTGGGGTAAGAACCCCTCTCTACATTGACCAATTTTGTCAATAAAACCCCAAAGTTACCCAAATCCTCTGTTTGCTTTTATTTCAGACATACCTACCTCAATGCCCAAATTTTGGGGGCATTTGCTCCCAAGGGATGGGGTGGAGATGTGTGCCCAGTTCAGGGAGGGGAAAATGAGGGTCTCAAAGGAGTCTTGAGGGGCATCTCCAAGGTAGGAGCATCTCCAAGGTAGGGGCTTTCAGGTGATCTTAGGTGTTTGGGATTTGGATGGTCCTAGGACTGACTTTTGGGATCTTTGGAGGGTGTAGGGAGAAGCTCATGGAGGTCTTTGGAAGAACTCTGAAAGCTTCTGTTGGCTTTCCACTCTGGGGCTGGAACAGGTTGAAGAGCTGAGAAGAGGTTAAGCTGCCTGTTCCCCCAAAAAACAGAAGGGAGGGAAAAAAGACACACAGGAACTAAAAAACCCTCTGGGTTGAGATAAGGACTTGAGATAAGCTCAAAAGAGTTGAATCCAAAGGAGATCCCATAATGCACACTGACCTGAGGCTGTTTGCAGAAAGAAGCACAGCAGTGAGCAGCAGCAGCCAGGAGTTAAACCCCTGCAGCCCTCCCCCTCAGCAAAGAACCAGCACCTGAGAGCCAGAACCCAACAGCAGCAACCACAACAGGAAGCCTCTGATGTTGCCATCTGAACTTCAGGCCCTGTAGTACTTTGCTCCAGCCAGCACTGTCCCTGGGAAGGTGGCATGAGGCGGGGTGGTGTGGAGTAATGGCAGCAAATTTTCAGCTTAACCTTTGATATTCCCAAGCCCTCATTCTGTGCCATCTGCACCATGCCCAGCAGCAACCAGCAGCACACCTCAGGCACTGTCCATTCTCACTCCACAGGAGGTGGCTTTGCAGTACCCAGAGGGCTGCTCACTGCAGGGGCTCTGCAGCTGCACTCTGTTCCAGCACAGTCTGGATCAGTCCATGCCCATTCCAAATGCTGCAAATGCTGCGGCTGTGTTTCCAGCTCTGGGGCAATCTGAGTCCAGTGACTCCTTCCATGCCTCCAAGTGAAAGCAAACTGTGGCTTGCATCCCAGTACTCAGCTTCCAACACATCCAGGTGTGGGGATCCTCCTGTCACACCAGAAACCCAGATGGGTGCCACCCCTCGTTGTTTGATGGTGTCAGAGCACTCTGGGCATCTGCAGCTGCTAAAACTGTAGAGGTAGCTAGCAGCTTAGCAAAACAGTGCTGTGCCTGCAGCATGTAACTAAAGCAGGGCACTGGTAGCTATAAACACAGAGAGTTATCTGGGAATAACAGGACACACACCTACATCAATAACCTCACATGTCATTAGTAGTGTGACCAATAATCTATAACAGTACAATGTGTGGTCATTTGTGGGGACCACTGAATCTATGCCAACGATGCTCTCTGAGTCTATATAAGCTGTAGAGGTTCCCTTAATAAACAAACAATACTCAATCATATTGGTTGTCCGTATTGACTCCATTCTCCATCGCCGACATCTCACACCTGAACTCATGATGGGATCCTTGTACTACGATGCTGCTCAACTCAGCATAAGAGGTATGCTCCCAGAGGGACGGAAAGCTGCTCGAACCAGCACTGCCCCGGTGCTGACAAAATAAGCACCATGCACTCAGAAAAGGAAGTGAATCTCACCAGGATCAGGTGAAGTGGCCAGGGAGGGCATGGGGGAAGCACTCCGCAAAGAAGAAGAGGCTGTGCTGAAAGTTCTCCAAAGTATCCTCTCCATGAGAGGTATACACTTACGATTCTGGGACTCTAAAAGGGCTATTAGCCTGGGCCTGGGATTATCCCCATAGTAAATGAAGCTTTTACTTCTGAAGCATGGGACAAAATTGGAGCCCAGCTGTGGGATGAGGTGCCTAAAGGCTCAAAAGGGGCTTCTCGCTATAGCACCTTGTGGTGAACTGTCACAGACACTCTGCAGTCTCTGAAAGCAGAAAAACCTGCTCTCGATGCGTTCGCTGCGGCGTTGGTTGTAACCGGGATGAGAAAGGGAGATTCGGAAGGCTCCGCACCCTCCGCCCCCACCCCACATCATCCGCCGTGGCATCAGCCTCGTCGCCACAGTCACAATCTCAGTTACCTGCCACCTCTCCTCCTGCACGAATCACGACCCCTCTGTTACCATCCTAGTCCAAGAAAAAATCTCAGTAGCAACAGAGGCAAATTCTAACCTGACTGAGGGGATGCCCACAGGCAAGATGGAGGTCACTACGCATGAAGAATTAATGCAAGAAGACTCCACACCCACCATCTTGGTGACCACACCGCGTTCACCAGATGCCACCACTGCCCTTTGTCCCAAGCAGGCAAAAAGCCATAAAAAGGCAGCGAAACCTGTGGGTCAGTGTATTCAATCCCCACCATCAACATCTTCCTCTAATACTGACAGCGATGGCTCAGATTCAGAAGACGAAAAGACCGATGTTGAGAAACCAAACAGCGCCAACTCTGTTCTGCAGCTCCTCTTAGGAAAAACGGAGCGCTTGGAGGCTTGTGGTTATGGCATTTTTATGACTGCACCCCTCCCATGAGCCCCAGCAGGCCCCACAAGCTCCGGCAGCCCCGACCAACGCACCATCGACACCAGCAGGACCAACCCTAGCGGTGGCCCCAGTGGCTCCAGTGACAGCCCCCACGGCAGCAGCCCCAGCAGTGGCCCCAACAGCCCCAGCAGTGGCCCCCCTAGCGGCCCCACCCCCTGCCCCCAGCGGCTCCAGCTGCACTACCCACCCTGCCTCTCAGATGCCAGGCATTATCAGCAGATGATATCACGGAGGCTACAATCAAATTCCAAGGGGACGTGTAAAGGATCGGGAGGTGGGAGGGACAGGGAACTGTTCTGCTGTGCTGGTGGAAAGGTATTGTGAGAAATGCAGTAATAGATGGAGAATCTGTAGATTTTCCTGTACATGCATCTCCTGTGGTATTAGAAGGTCGACAAAGAATATGGCAATCTCTGGACTGGAAAATGTTAAAAGAAGCTAAACAAGCCATAGCTACCTATGGGTTAAAGTCAGGATACACAGCTGCTGTAATTGAGCATTTGTTTTCAGCACACTTGTTAACCCCATATGACACACATATGGTGGCAAATACTCTGTTAACACCACATCAGAGCTTGCCATTTCTAGGCTGCAAGTTGTTAAGACCCTAGTGCAGGAACAATTGCAATTAGGCCATACCTTACTGGCCACTTTCCCCTCTGCCCCCCCCTTTTCTGGTATGACTCTAGTCTACCAAAGCTCTGTTCTGATTTGAAGCAACAGTGCTGATTTCACCATTTCTGATTTTAATGTCTTTCAGAGATTTGTTATTTAGAGTTTTGCTAAGCTTTACTAGTAAGCATAATGAATAGTGTTTGGTATTTACAGGTACTTAGTACATAGTAGTTATAGTAAGGTGTAAGCACTTAGTAATGAGTTCACATTGTAAGATTTTCTTTTGGTTCAAACCTTCTTGGTTGTGTGCCTCAGCATTGCAAAGGAGCTCCAGGTAATATAGTTAAGGTTTGTAGAAAATAGGTATTAGGTTTTAAAAATATTCCTTAATTAATGTAACATCTTTCTATTTCCTTCTTAGACACTGATTAGGAAAAAAAATGGAAAAAATACAAAACAAGTAAAAAAAAGTATATAAAAAAAGTTAAAATGAAAAAAAAAACAAAACCCAAACAAAATTACAAATTAGATACAAAAATACAATAAAAATAACAAAAAACTTAAATAAAAAAATGAAGTACAAAATAACAAAATAATAATAATAAATTAAAACTAAAATAAAATAAAATAATATTTAAAATAAAAACCAATTTTAAAGAATAATAATTTTAAAAACCAAAAAAAACAAACCCCCATAAGGATAACTAAAAAAATCAAAACCGTAAGGATAATTAGCCAAAGAAAAAAAAAGATTATTCAGATATGGATTACTAGATTAAAACAACAACAATAATTTTATTTAAATTTAAAATTAAAATTAAGAACAAAAAATTTAATACAAAAAAGGTTAAAAAAACAAAAAGAAAGACAAAAAATAAAATAAAAACCAAAATATTTTTAAATGAAATAAAAAACATAATACATAAAATAGATTACAAAATAAAATGTCATAACAAATAATAAAACAATTAAATAAAAATCAATAAAATATTATAAATAAATAAATAAGTAATAAATAAAAATTCAGATTAAAAAAATAAAATTACCCCAAACATTGTTAAAAATTCTACACCAAAAAATAGCAAAAAAAGAAAAAATATTAAAAAGGCATATTTTAAAAATTAATTAAATTAAAAATTAGATTACAAATTTAACTTAAAAAATAATTTTAAAAAATTAACAATAACATTTAAAAATAAATAAAAATAATAAAAAATAAAAATAAAAATTACAATTAGATTAAAAAATAAAATAAAACTAATAAAACCAAACCAAAATAAAATAAAAAAATGAAAAAATAGATTAAAGAAAAAATTAAGAAATTTACAAAACTGATTATAATTCTTAAAAAATTGAAATAAAAATATTAGAAATTTTTAAAAATAGATTACATAAAACATACAAAAGATTAATTAAAATATTTTTTTAAAGTATAAGCTCAAAAATTTTAAAAAATGTATTTAAAAATAAATTAATTTTTAAAATATTTTTTAAAATTAACATAAGAAAAACTACTAAAAGACATTTTTAAAAAGTAATTAAAGTAAAAATTAAAATTAAAAAATAAAATTAAGAAATTAAAAATAATAAAATTCAATAAGAAAAAATAGTTAAAAATATATATCAAGAAAAAATCAACCAAAAAAACCAAGTGGTTAAAGCATATTGTGTGTTCTCAAATTGTCATTTTCTATGCACCTTGTATTATGCCAGCTCTGTTAGAACATTCTAACTAGCTCAACTTAAGCTTTGTGCCTTGTACGGGTTACATCAGTCTGTTAGACACGCTGCGCTACAGACCTTTTCCTTTTGCTATACAGCTTAGTTTTAACTTCCTTGCTTCTGTGTATGCAAAGAGTATCTTGTATGGGACGGGAACAACTCCCATGTCCAGACTGCTCACAAAAACAAAAAGGGGGATTTGTGGCAATGGTGGCAGTAAGCAGTGTGAGCAATCTGGCAGTGTAGGCTTAGAGCATGACATGGTGGTAGGCCATGCTCAGCATAAGTGCAGAAGTAGCTAGCAGTGTAGCAAAACAGTGCTGTGCCTGCAGCATGTAACTAAAGCAGGGCACTGGTAGCTATAAACACAGAGTTATCTGGGAATAACAGGACACACACCTACATCAACAAACTCGCGTGTCATTAGTAGTGTGACCAATAATCTATAACAGTACAATGTGTGGTCACTTGTGGGGAGCCAATGAAGCTATGCCAATGATGCTCTCCCAGTCTATATAAGCTGTAGAGGTTCCCTTAATATGCAATATTAATAGATCTCACTATATTATTAGCTCTCCCTATTAGCTCTAATTTAGCACAATACAATGCTATACTTGCACTATACTTGTACAACACTGGAACAATAAAGGAGCAATACTAGGTCATACCGGTCATCTGTATTGACTTCAATCTCCATCGCCAACAATCTGGAAGTGCTCCCAGTACAAACTGTATCACCTTACACATTCCCTGACAGACTGAAACCCTTCCGAGTACAAAATGGGTCCCTGTTAGTATGGAACTGCCCCAGGCAGAGAGGCACCACAGGGTCTGGGAGGAATCATTCCAAATAAAATGGAGTAAAGCCTGACCACAGTGAAGGAGGCCAACTGCAGCTGGCTGTGGTAGGAGGAATGTGTTCACACAGACACAGGAGTTTTCCTCACCCTGGACTCAGCATTGCTGTGGCCACATCTGGATGCTTGGTGTCTGGATGTGAGGCTCTGCAGTCTGAAGGAGAAGCAAGGAACTGCAGAAACTGCAGAGGAGATCTGCCAGGATGGGGGTAGACATCTCTGTGGAGAGGATGAGGGAACTGAGCTGCTTCAGCCTGGTGAATGGAGGCTCAGGGCACTTCCACAGCAGTGTGCACATGGCTGAAGGGTGGTTTCAGAGAGGATGGAGCTCTTCTGGGGAGTGGGAAGAGACCAAAACCTCCACACAGTGCAGCTTGGAAGGTTCAGAGCCAAAGAAATATCCCTCAAAGGGCAGAGCTGCTATGCGTGAGGCCATCCAGAGGTGTCAGGAAATGGCAGGGAGAGCTGAGACAGGTCAGGGAAGGGATGGAAATGGCAGGGGGAGAGCTGAGTGGGGAAGCAAGATTGGTGACAGCAGTCTGAAGGGAAAGAGCTGCAGGCATGGGACAGTGTAGGAGAGGCTGCAGTAGGGATGGCCAAGGGCTCTGGCAAGGCTGAGAGGCCCAACAGGACCAAGGGCTTTGTCCCCTTGGCTCTGGCACTTGCCTCTGTCAACAAGGCCTGTGAGGACAAACTTGGCTTTGAGGCTTTGAGGTTCTTGTATTCCAAGAGCAGTGGTCAGGGCTTGGCCTTTCTGCTTCCTAGACCAAAGGCAAGTTTTTCTGCCCTGCACTTTGCCTTTGTCTCCCTGCAATCCTGGCCTCTAACAAGCTGCTCTAAGGAGTCCCTGGGGAGCCTTTGTCAGTAACAAGCCTCAGTGAGGCCAATCAGTGCTTCAAGATACTTTGGAGTTTGCTTCTGCCTTGGACTTGTTGAGAGGCTTCTTGGCAGTACCTTGGCAGAGTCTCCCGGCAGTACCCAAGGATGATGTAATCAGCCCCAAATACTCCATGGGGCTCATTAAATACTGCTGAAACTCTAATTCTTGCCAAGGTTACTGCAGCTAATTGGAGAGGTTTTTATTGTACAAAGCATCTGATAAAAATGATTTCACAGGGTGAATTAGAGCCCTGAGCCACAGGGGAAGGACAGGATCTGCCTTGCTAGGGACCAGGGGTGAGGGCTTGGCCCTTTGGATCAATGAAACCCCTCCAGGTTTCCTCAGCAGCAGAGCCACCTTTAGCTGCTTGTCCTGACCTGTCAGCACTGCCTCAGTTCTCTGCTCTCACCACAGCCTGGAGATGCTTCAGTGCCTCCAGTGAAGGTTCCCTTGAACCCTCTGTGTCTTCCTGCTCTAACCAGACCCTGGAGACCCTTTCCCAGTATGCTTCTCTGGGACCCATTAACAGTAGAAGAAACTTCAGAGTTTGAATCTGATTTTGAACCAATTAACACTACAAGAAACTTCAGAGTTTGACTCTAACTTTGACTTCTGGAGAGGTTTCATCAGCTTCCTCTCAGTCCCTGTGGTTTACCTGTCACCAAAGCCACCAGAGGGCTCCTTTAAATGTCCTGGGCTGATCATCTGCTGCTGAGCTGGGCCAGGCTCCTGGGCTGCATGGAGCTCTGGCCAGGAGCAGCTCCTCTGCACAGCACAGCAGGGCCGAGGGCACTGCCAGGGCATCTCAGGGTGATGAGGAAAGCAGAAAGTGCTTCAAGGTGGCCAGGACTGGGAGTCTGCTGAGAGCTCACTGGAGGAGAAGTCATTGCAGTTCCAGACAGGGTGAGTCTGAGGTGCTCTTGAGCCTTTCCTGGCAGGGACAGCTCCAGGCAGGAGAGAGGTGGGCTGCCCTGGGGGAGGCTGTGTTCAGGTTGCCATCTCAGTACTTCTCTGCAGATGTCTCTGGGTGCTTTCTGCTGGGCAATGACTCTTTAGAACATCTCATCTCCAGGATCCCTGACTGCTCTGCCCCTCCTGCTGGGCTTGGAGCTGCCCCCAGGAAGGCCCAGATCTGCCATAGGCTACTGGGCAGTGCTGAGCCTTTCCTTGGGGGTCAGCACTCTGCTCCCAGAGTCCTTTGATTCTCTTCAGGAGAGGCTGTGTCCTGCTCTGTCTCTCATAGCTGCACCTCTGGGCTGGGACAGAGAAGAGTTCACAGAACTGTCCTTTGGAGCAGTGCTGCCCTGCTCTCCTCAGAGCACAGAGAGCTGGCGGGGTTCTAAAGGCCAATTTGGGCATAACATCTGCAAGGCAGCACAGGGGAAAGTGCAGAGCAGAGGCAACAGCCTGATGGGCACAGTAGCTCCAGTGTAGCATAGCCCAGATGAGTCCTTGGCAGCACATGGCCTGAGCTCCTGCTCCTCACAGCAGCCTCAGCCACAACAAAGCAGACAGCAAATCCATTTCACCTGGGGGATTGCTGTGCCCCCTGCAGTGCTTCTTCTCAGAGGAGTCTGTCATCAAGTTTTGCTTTCTTTTCTTTCTTAGGCATTCCCAGAGGCAGCAGATGGCCAACAGCAGCTCCATCACTCACTTCCTCCTCCTGCCATACACAGGCACAAGGCAGCTGCAGCTCCTGCACTTCTGGCTCTTCCTGACCATCTACCTGGCTGCCTTGCTGGGCAATGGCCTCATCATCACCACCATAGCCTGGGACCACCACCTCCACACCCCCAAGTACTTCTTCCTCCTCAACCTCTCCCTACTTGACCTGGGTGCCATTTCCACCACTGTGCCCAAATCCATGACTAATTCCCTGAGGGACACCAGGGACATCTCCTATGCAGGATGTGCTGCACAAGTCTTTTTTATCCTCTTTTTGCTTGGTGCAGAGTATTTCCTCCTCACCACCATGTCCTACGATCGCTATGTTGCCATCTGCAGACCCCTGCACTATGAGACCCTCCTGGGCAGCAGAGTTTGTCTCCACATAGCAGCAGCTGTCTGGGCGTGTGGCTTTCTCTATGCTCTGCTGCACACAGCCAATACATTTTCCCTGCCCCTGTGCCAGGGCAATGTTGTGTACCAGTTCTTCTGTGAAATCCCCCAGATCCTCAAGCTCTCCTGCTCCACATCCTACCTCAGGGAACTTTGGCTTATTGTGGCCAGTGCCTGTTTATTCTTTGTCTGTTTTGTGTTCATTGTGGTGTCCTATGTGGAGATCTTCAGGGCAGTGCTGAGGATCCCTTCTCAGCAGGGACGCCACAAAGCCTTTGCCACCTGCCTCCCTCACCTGGCTGTGGTCTCCCTGTTTGTCAGCACTGTAATCCCTGCCTATGTGAAGCCCTCTTCTATCTCCTCCCCATCGCTGGATCTGGTGCTTGCAGTTCTGTACTCAGTGGTGCCTCCAGCAGTGAACCCTCTGATCTACAGCCTGAGGAACCAGGAGCTCAAGGATGCCCTGAGGAAAAGTATCCCTCGATGCTTTCAGAAGCAATAAACTCTTTGCCTTCTCCTGCAGAGCAGTTCTGATGTCACTCTCAGTCTGGTTTCTCTCTGTTTGGCTGCTGCTGGTGCTGTTACCCTTGTGAGAAAGTTGTTTCCCCACCAGAGTCTTTCTTCAGACCATTTCTGATTCAGTGCTGGCCTGTCTGCTGTGACCCAGAGACTGCAGACAGGAGCAGCTGTGCTCCCTGGGTGTGCAACATGCAAGGAAGAATTCTTCCCATCTAGAAGTTCATAACAGAGACAGAGGAGTCTGGTAAAACTTTATTTGAATAAAGGCAGAGTCCACAGGACAACTCCCTGTGGGGTCTCTCTCATTGCTGAAGGCACAGCTCCCCTTTCATCCTAGATTTTTTCCCTTTCCCCACTGGCTCAGGGACTCAGGATTTAGTCTTTCCCGAAACCCCTGCTCCATGTCTCCCTTCACACGAACCCTCCCTGCTTCATACATCCTATGCTCATTTGAATTAGGTTCTCCACTTCTCTGGGTGGAGAAGTTAATATTCAGTAGTCTGTTAAGCCTGTGCTCTGGCCTAAAAGTTCAGCAGTTCAGGCTGTGTTCAGTGTCTGCTATCTTTGGACAGACCCCTACTGATTTACAGCAAGGTTCAAGGGAAGGGACTTAGCAGAGGCCCCTTTGTGATTTGCATACACATAGAGAAGGTGAACTGTCTGCGTCCTCCCTTTCTCTTCCAACTCCCTCTTAGCCAATTCTTCCTTTGTAAGGACACTCCCTCCTTTTGATCCCATCAATCCCTCCTCTTCTTGCTTTAATAATTGTCTTTACAAAATTCATTCCCCATTAACTTAATCCTTTCCTCTTGGCTCATTTCTGATGTTGGTCTTATTTGCAGATACATCAGACTGCTTTTTTGTAGCCTTTTCTGGCTCACTTGAGATGGCTACAACCTGCACCTGCCTGGCTGCAGGATGGATAAGCCATACAAAGCAGGGTATCAGACATGGTAGAAAGATTAGAGCTGCTGTTGCACAAAGAGAGAAAAATGACACTCGTTTGACCCATGGCCCACCAGGCAACCAAGGCAATGTGTCCCATTCCAGTCCTTGCCAGGTTTGGACTGGTCCATGAGCTATTTTCCTGCTGTTGGTGGCTCTATTTATTGCTGCCTCCCCATTGTCCTCAATCTTTAGGCACCAATCAGATGGATTAAACTTTGCACATCCACCTCCTTCCTCAGCTAACAGATAGTCTGGAGAAGCCATTTTGGTGCATTGCCTCTCACACCTGAGTTTGGTGTTTGGCTAATAGTACCAGGCCCAAGGCAGTTTCATTGCTGTTGAGTTCCACCACAGCCTGTAATGGAATTCTTCTGTTCAGCATAGATTGGAGTTCCATGTCCCCAGCTACCCTCTCGAGCCCAGGTTGCAGTTCCATAGGTCTCTGTTATTCTTTTGGTGCAGCCACTCATCATCACCTCACACCTGACCACCCCCAGTTTTGAAAGATCTTTCCTCTCCCTCCAAGTCTTCAAAAATGGGGATCCCCAATTCATTGCTTTCCAGAAGAGGTAACAAGAAAAATCCCAGCTGGATGATCCCTCATGTGCAACTCCCCCCTCAGTGTGCTGGTAGTTCTGGATAAGCTGTTTGTCCACAAAGCCAAAATAATCCATCTGGGGCTTTCCACCAATTTATAGATGCCACAGAATTTTGAGGCAATTCATATTCCATGAGGTGGATTTGTCCCTGAACCATTGAACATGTCACTGTTAGTGGTGTTCATACAGTTTTTAGCTTTCTCCCTGGACCAGTCCCATAAAGGGTCTTCAGGCCACCAAGCAGAGTGGGTACCATTGTATCTTAATGTCTGTTTGCAGGGGGTTTCTCCTACCCATTTACCAAAAGAGCTCCCCTTTTGCTCTGGGCATTCTGCTCCCATAGTGTCTGATGGCAGTGCCCATTCCTGAGGTCTTCCTTTTTTTACCTGGAATGACTGAGTGATTCCATTTAATTCTTTGGTAAGGATCTAAGCTGGTTCCTTTCCATGGAATAGAATAGAATAGAATAGAATAGAATAGAATAAACCATGTTGGAAGAGACCTTTGAGATCATTGAGTCCAGCCTATCACCCAACACTATCTAAACCATGGCACCAAGTGCCCCATCCAGTCTCTTCCTAAGCACCTCCAGTGATGGTGACTCCACCACCTCCCTGGGCAGCACATTCCAATGCCCAGTCACTCTTTTTGTGAAGAACTTTTTCCCAACCTCCAGCCTAAACCTCCCCTGGCACAGCTCAAGACTGTGTCCTCTTGTTCTGGTGCTGGCTGCCCGGGAGAAGTTACATTTAAGTTCTCTGTCACTTTCTCAGCTAGATCTACAAATCAATTCTTGCCTACAAAAGGGAGTCCCAGTTCCTTTGGTAACTTTTCCTTGAGCTCTCTCTGCAGTGTGCTCACCTCACTTCCAGTTCATGGTTTAGACACGAATGCCTTTAAGGCTTTGATCATATTCTGTGCCAGTTGTTCTTTGGCCTCACCCTGAAGCCCTCCATTGTCACTAAGGCCCCACTGGCCTAGCTTACTGAAGCAGATCCACGGGTCCCCTTTTGGGCAGGCCTGGCTTCTATTGGTGCCTCCTATGCCCAGAGTTAGGGCCATCCAATAGGTCTGCCCTGGTTCAGTACACTCCTTAGGCTTCTGACAGCAGCCTGAGTCAATGTGGGTGTGATAAATGAAGCTACAGTGTCTGTTCCTCCCAGTTCTGACCTGTTGATAACACTGTGTACAAGGGATGGCTTCAATGGCTGTGACAAAAGCCATTACAGGCCATAACAACTGGCAGCCAGCTTGAACCATCTTATGTCAAGGTGTGGTAGATGTTTGCACCACTCAATGCCTATTGGGTTGCAGCCAACAGCAGAGCAAGAAGTTCTTCTTGGTGGCAAACACAGTGAGCAACCCAGTCCTGCCCATGACTGGATAGGCAATGGATGTCAGTCCTCCTTTAATCCAGCCTGTGTCTGAGCTATCCTACTGCTCCCTGCACCAAATGTGGTCAATGAAAGCACAAAAATGCTTCTGTATCAAGCAGGCAGTGACAATCTGATGGCTAGCATCAGCCCCTCAGGCACTGCAGGATGCAAAGGAGGGAGACTCTGTCAGACTGATCTAGCGGAGTGTTGGTGGGTAAGCACCTGGCAATCCTCCCAGCCCTGACCTACTGCTCACTGCTCTGAGCCACTTCTGTGGGGAGTTAACCACAGTTTCCTGTCTCTTTCCTCCAGTTCAGGAGTCCAGTTGTCTGGGGCCTTGCAGGTCTTGACTCATGTGTGATGAGGCCACCTGTGCTCAGCTGTTTTGATGTGGGAAAGGAGAGACATGGATCTGTTGGAGCAGGGGCCTGAGAAGGCCACAGCAATGCTGGGAGGGCTGGAAGCCTTCTGCTGTGAGGCCAGGCTGAGAGAGTTTGCCTTGTTCAGCCTGAAGAAGGGAAGGCTCCAGCGAGACCTTCTGGTGGCCTTTCAGTGCTTAAAGAGGCCAATCACAAAGCTGGGGACAGATTTTAAGCAAGACCTCTTGTGACAGGACAAGGGGTGATGGCTTGAACTAAAGGAGAAGGATTCAGACTGCAGAGAAGGAAGAAATGTTTGACACTGAGGGTGGTGAGACCACCACCTCCCTGGGCAGCCCATTCCAATGACGAATGACTTGCTCAATGAAGAACTTTCTCTTCACCTCGAGCCTCAACATCCCCTGGTGCAGCTTGAGACTGTGTCCCCTTGTTCTGGTGCTGCTTGCCTGGGAGAAGAGACCAACCCCTTCCCTGGCTACAACCTCCCTTCAGGTAGTTGTAGAGAGCAATGAGGTCACCCCTGAGCCTTCTCTTCTCCAGGCTAAACAATCCCAGCTCCCTCAGCCTCTCCTCGCAGGGCTGTGCTCAAGGCCTCTCCCCAGCCTTGTCGCCCTTCTCTGGACACGTTCAAGTGTCTCGATGTCCTTCCTAAACTGAGGGGCCCAGAACTGGACACAGGACTCAAGGTGTGGCCTAACCAGTGCAGAGTACAGGGGTACAATGACTTCCCTGCTCCTGCTGGCCACACTATTCCTAATGCAGGCCAGGATGCCATTGGCCCTCTTGGCCACCTGGACACACTGCTGGCTCATGTTTAGGCGGGTGTCAATCAGCACCCCCAGGTCCCTCTCTGTTTGGCAACTCTCAGCCACTCTGACCCCAGCCTGTAGCTCTGCATGGGGTTGCCATGGCCAAAGTGCAGCACCTGGCACTTGGATTTGTTGAGTGCCATTCCATTGGACTCTGCCCATCTGTGCAGTCAGTCAAGGTCCCTCTGCAGAGCCCTTCTTCCCTCTAACTGATCAACATCTCTTCCCAACTTGGTGTCATCTGCAAACTTGCTGATGACTGACTCAACCCCCTCATCCAGATCATCAATGAAGATGTTAAAGAGGATGGGGCCCAGCACTGATCCCTGGGGGATGCCACTGGTGCCTGGCTGCCAGCTGGCTGTGGCACCATTCACCACCACTCTCTGGGCTCAGCCATCCAGTCAGTTCCTAACCCAGCTCAGAGTGTTGCTGTCCAAGCCACGAGCTGACAGCTTAGACAGCAATTTACTGTGGGAGATGGTGTCAAAGACCTTGCTGAAGTCCAGGTAGACCACATCCACAGGCCTCCCTACATCCACCAGGCAGTCACTTGATCATAGAAGGAGATCAGGTTGGAGAGACAGGACCTGCCCTTCCTAAATCCATGTTGGCTGGACCTGAGCCCTTGGCCCTCCTTCAGGTGCGCAGTTATTGCCGCCAGGATAATCTGCTCCATCACTTTCCCTGGCACTGAGGTCAGGCTGCCAGACCTGTAGTTTCCGGGTTCCTCCATCCCTCCCTTCTTGTGGATGGGGATCACATTGGCCAGTTTCAGTCATCTGGGACCTCTCCAGTGAGCCAGGACTGGAGGACAATGATGGAGAGCGGCTTGGCCAGCTCATCTGCCAGCTCTCTCAGCACCTGTGACTGTTTGAGGCTGTGCCTTTAAGGAAGGGGCACTCTGGCTGAATGTTTATAAATATTCTGTATTCTAAACAAATTTCATTGGTGAATTATTGGGGGAGTGAGATCGTAAGACCCAGAGTGACTGGAACTTTCGTTTAGTTTCGTTTCCTTTCACCTCCCTTCTAGCTGACAGCTTCTGGGGTTCTGGCCAAATAACAGATAAGATACTAACCCCCTGTACCTAGGCCTCTGTCTGCCTTGCTAACTACCCCTTTTCCTCTTTCTACTCCTTTTTGGGGAAGAAGGGAGGTAGGGCGTGTGAAGGGGACACAGGGGGAAGCCCCCTCTGTCGGGGGTCTGGTTTCTGATTTTGTTTCTTTGCTGTGTATTTCTGTACATATTGTAAAATTCTGTATATTTGTGTACATAATTTCCCTGCTGAGCATTGCTTTGTAAATACAGCATTCCCTTTCACTTTTCACAGGCTGGGCTAGGGTTTTTTTCCCTTCCTTCTTCTTAGTGGGGGAGGGAAAGTGGGGCCTTTCCTTTCAACCCACCACAGCACCCTAGGATGGATCCCATCTGGTCCCATGGACTTGTGAGTGTCCAAGTGGCTCAGCAGGTCCCAAACTAATTCCTCATGGATTTCCAGGGCATCACACTGCTCCCCGACTAAATTGAATTAATTCAAAAAATAAGGCTACTAACGCTTGATCAGCGGGATGATCAATTAACAGAAGGGATTAATTTATTAATAACAATTTTCCATGCCAAACGTTAATAAACTTATTTACAATGTGTTTAGGTTCGGGTATCCAGTGGGGAATCACTGACACAAAATGTTGGTAATTATAATGGTGTGAACATTTTAGTTGGATCTAGAGTAACGACACTCCTGATATCAAACTCACAATGGAAGGGAGAGCGAGGAGCCGCAATTCTTGATCCAGTAACAAACTTGGTCTCCTTTGCTCCGAAGCGATATTCAGTGTGGAGATTCCAAATCAGTCCAAAATGTGATGTTGAGAGCAGCAGTTAGAGAAGTTTGTAATCCAGAACTCTGTTCTCAGTATAATTTTGTAAAGCCAAGGAAAAGTAAAAAGAAAAAATAGGATCCAAGCACAGTTGCCCAACACTGAAAGCGAAACTGGAGTACACGTGGTGGATGCTGGTGGAGGGGAATGGGCGAGTAGCACACACCTCGAGGGCAGGAGACATGCCGGGCCAAAGGAAGGAAAAGGGTGACAGGTTACTGAAGAACCCCTCTATTTAACTGCTGTTTTGAAACAAAACTGACCACTGGCAGAAAAGTAATTTGAAACTTTGCCTATCAGCTTCTGGGCATCAGCACAGCGGTAAGTGGTCAGGATACTGGCCAAACAGGTTTGGCTGGCCTTTTATTGGTACATGTTTTCCTTTGTCTATCTCCCCCAGCTCCTAGTCATGTCCAACCAGGACAGCATGTGAGGAGAAACTTGGCTTTGAGGCTTTGAGGTTCTTCTATTGCAAGGGCAGTGGTCAGGGCTTGGCCTTTCTGCTTCCTAGACCAAAGGCAAGTTTTTCTGCCCTGTACTTTGCCTTTGTCTCCCTGCAATCCTGGCCTCTACCAAGCTGCTCTAACGAGTCCCTGGGGAGCCTTTGGCAGTAACAAGCCTCAGTGAGGCCAGTCAGTGCTTCAAGGTACTTTGGAGTTTGCTTCTGCCTTGGACTTGTTGAGAGGCTTCTTGGCAGTACCTTGGCAGAGTCTCCTGGCAGTACCTAAGGATGATGTAATCAGCCCCAAATACTCCATGGGGCTCATTAAATACTGCTGAACCTCTAATTATTGCTAAGGTTACTGCAGCTAATTGGAGAGGTTTTTATTGCACAAAGCATCTGATGAAAATTATTTTTAAAGTTACATTTCATTCCTTTTCAGCATTAAACCACAGCAAAACCTGGCAAAGGGTGATCAGGAGTACCACACTCCACAGCCATCTGCTCAGTACCAGATGTGGCTGATGGAGAAATGCTGCAAGCAAACCACAGCAAAACCTGACAAGTTCCTACCCTGGTCACCGCTCATCCCATTCCCCCCAGCAGAGCTCTGAGCCACAGGTGAGGGACAGGATCTGCGCTGCCAGGGGCTGGGGGTCAGGGCTTGGCCCTTTGGATCAATGAAACCCCTCCAGGTTTCCTCAGCAGCAGAGCCACCTTGAGCTGTTTGTCCTGACCTTTCAGCCATGCCTCAGTTCTCTGCTCTCACCAGACTCTGAGGACATTTTTCCTGTAGTGTGCCCTAGTGGAACCTATAAACGCTACAAGAAACTTTAGAGTTTGACTCGAACTTTAACTTCTGGAGAGGTTTCATCAGCTTCCTCTCAGTCCCTGAGGTTTACCTGGCACCAAAGCCACCAGAGGGCTCCTTTAAATGTCCTGGGCTGATCATCGGCTGCTGAGCTGGGCCAGGCTCCTGGGCTGCAAGGAGCTCTGGCCAGGAGCAGCTCCACTGCACAGCACAGCAGGGCTGAAGGCACTGCCAGGGCACCTCAGGGAGATGAGGAAGGCAGAAAGATCTTCAAGGTGGCCAGGACTGGGAGGATGCTGAGAGCTGACTGGAGGAGAAGTTGCTGCAGCTGCTGACATGGTGAGTCTGAGGTGCTCTCGAGCTTTTCCTGGCAGGGACAGCTCCAGGCAGAAGAGAGATGGGCTGGGGATGAGGGGAAGCTGCCAAGAAGCCCTGGGGGAGGCTGTGTTCAGTCTGCTCTCTCAGTACTTCTCTACAGATGTCTCTGGGTGCTGTCTGTTGGGCAATGACTCTTTAGAACATCTCATCTCCAGCATCCCTGACTGCTCTGCCCCTCCTGCTGGGCTTGGAGCTGCCCCCAGGAAGGCTCAGATCTGCCATAGGATGCTGGGCAGTGCTGAGCCTTTCCTTGGGAGTCAGCACTCAGCTCTCAGAGTCCTTTGGTGCTCTCCAGGAGAGACTGTGTCCTGCTCTCTCACAGCTGCACCTCAGGGCTGGGACAGAGAAGAGTTCACAGAGCTGCCCTTTGAAGCAGTGCTGCCCTGCTCTCCTCAGAGCACAGAGAGCTGAGGGGGTTCTAAAGGCCAATTTGGGCAGAACATCTGCAAGGCAGCACAGGGGAAAGTGCAGGGCAGAGGGAACAGCCTGATGGGCACAGTAGCTCCACTGTAGCAGAGCCCAGATGAGTCCTTGGCAGCACATGGCCTGAGCTCCTGCTCCTCACAGCAGCCTCAGCCACAACAAAGCAGACAGCAAATCCATTTCAGCTGGGGGATTGCTGTGCCCCCTGGAGTGCTGCTTCTCAGAGGAGTCTGTCATCAAGCTTTGCTTTCTTTTCTTTCTTAGACATTCCCACAGGCAGCAGATGTCCAACAGCAGCTCCATCACCCACTTCCTCCTCCTGCCATTCCCAGGCACAAGGCAGCTGCAGCTCCTGCACTTCTGGCTCTTCCTGGCCATCTACCTGGCTGCCCTGCTGGGCAATGGCCTCATCATCAGCACCATAGCCTGGGACCACCACCTTCACACCCCCATGTACTTCTTCCTCCTCAACCTTGCCCTCCTTGACCTGGGTGCCATCTCCACCACTGTGCCAAAATCCATGGCCAACTCCCTGAGGGACACCAGGGCCATCTCCTACACAGGATGTGTTCTCCAGGTCTTCTTTTATGTATTCCTAATTGCTACAGAGTATTTTCTCCTCACCACCATGTCCTACGATCGCTATGTTGCCGTCTGCAGACCCCTGCACTATGAGACCCTCCTGGGCAGCAGAGTTTGTCTCCACCTGGCAGCAGCTGTGGGGGCCTGTGGCTTTCTCTATGCTCTGCTGCACACAGCCAACACATTTTCCCTGCCCCTCTGCCAGGGGAATGCTGTGGACCAGTTCTTCTGTGAAATCCCCCAGATCCTCAAGCTCTCCTGCTCCACATCCTACCTCAGGGAAGTTTGGCTTATTGTGGCCAGTGCCTGTTTATTCTTTGTCTGTTTTGTGTTCCTTGTGGTGTCCTATGTGCAGATCTTCAGGGCAGTGCTGAGGATCCCCTCTCAGCAAGGACGTCACAAAGCCTTTGCCACCTGCCTCCCTCACCTGGCTGTGGTCTCTCTGTTTGTCAGCACTGTAATCCTTGCCCACCTGAAGCCCTCTTCTATCTCCTCCCCATCCCTGGATCTGGTGCTTGCAGTTCTATACTCCGTGGTGCCTCCAGCAATGAACCCTCTCATCTACAGCCTGAGGAACGAGGAGCTCAAGGATGCCCTGAGGAAAATGATCACTGGATGGTTTCAGAAGCAATAAACTCTTTGTCGTCTCCTGCAGAGCAGTTCTGATGTCACTCTCAGTCTGGTTTCTCTCTGTTTGGCTGCTGCTGGTTGTGTGACCCTTGAGAGAATGTTGTTTCCCCACCAGAGTCTTTCTTCAGACCACTTCTGATTCAGTGCTGTCATGTCTGCTGTGACCCAGAGGCTGCAGACAGGAGCAGCTGTGCTCCCTGGGTGTGCAACATGCAAGGAAAAATTCTTCCCATCTAGAAGTTCATAACAGAGACAGAGGAGTCTGGTAAACTTTATTTGAATAAAGGGAGAGTCCACAGGACAACTCCCTGTGGGGTCTCTCTCATTGCTGAAGGCACAGCTCCCCTTTCATCCTACATTTCTGGGTACAGATTTCCCTCTCCCTTTCCCCACTGGCTCAGGTACTCAGAATTTAGTCTTTCCCCAAACCCCTGCGCCATGTCCCCCTTCACACGAACCCTCCCTGCTTCATACATCCTATGCTCATTTAAATTAGGTTCTCCACTTCTCTGGGTGGAGAAGTTAATATTCAGCAGTCTGTTAAGCCTGTGCTCTGGCCTAAAAGTTCAGCAGTTCAGGCTGTGTTCAGTGTCGGCTGTCTTTGGACAGACCCCTACTTATTTACAACAAGGTTCAAGGGAAGTGACTTAGCAGAGGCCTCTTTGTGATTTGCATACACATAGAGAAGGTGAACTGTCTGGTTCCTCCCTTTCTCTTCCAACTCCCTCTTAGCCAATTCTTCCTCTGTAAAGACACTCCCTCCTTTTGATCCCATCAATCCCTCCTCTTCTTGCTTTAATAATTGTCTTTACAAAATTCATTCCCCATTAACTTAATCCTTTCCTCTTGGCTCATTTCTGATGTTGGTCTTATTTGCAGATACATCAGACTGCTCTTTTTTGTAGCCTTTTCTGGCTCACTTGAGATGGCTATGACCTGCACCTGCCTGACTGCAGGATGAATAAGCCATACAAAGCAGGGTATCAGACATGGTAGAAAGATTAGAGCTGCTGTTGCACAAAGAGAGAAGAATGACACTCGTTTGACCCATGGCCCACCAGGCAACCAAGACAATGTGTCCCATTCCAGTCCTTGCCAGGTTTGGACTGGTCCATGAGCTATTTTCCTGCTGTTGGTGGCTCTATTTATTGCTGCTTCCCCATTGTCCTCAATCTTTAGGCACCAATCAGATGGATTAAACTTTGCACATCCACCTCCTTCCTCAGTTAATAGACAGTCAGGAGAGTCCATTTTGGTGCATTGCCTCTCACACCTGAATTTGGTGTTTGGCTAATAGTACCTGTGGATGGAGTTTACTTGGACTTCAGCAAGGCCTTTGACACTGTCCCCCACAGCAAACTCCTGGCCAAGCTGTCAGCCCCTGGCTTGGACAGCAACACTCTGAGCTGGGTTAGGAACTGGCTGGAGGTCCGAGTCCAGAGAGTGGTGGTGAATGGTGCCACATCCAGCTGGCAGCCAGGCACTAGTGGTATGCCCCAAGGATCAGTGCTGGGCCCCATCCTCTTTAACATCTTTATTGATGATCTGGATGAGGGCATTGAGTCCATCACCAGTAAATTTGGGGATGACACCAAGCTGGGGGCAGGTGTTGATGTGTTAGAGGGTAGGAGAGCTCTGCAGAGGGACCTCGACAGACTGGACAAATGGGCAGAGTCCAAGGTCACGAGATTTAACACATCCAAGTGCTGGGTTCTGCACAATTGCCAAAACAAGTCCATGCAGAGCTACAGGCTGGGGTCAGAGTAGCTGGAGAGCAGCCAGGCAGAGAGGGACCTGGGGGTACTAGTCGATGGTCGGCTGAACATGAGCCTGCAGTGTGCCCAGGTGGCCAAGAAGGCAATGACATCCTGGCCTGTATCAGGAACAGTGTGGCCAGCAGGAGCAGGGAAGTCATTCTGCCCCTGTCCTCAGCACTGGTTAGGCCACACCTTGAGCACTATGTCCAGTTCAGGGCCCCTCAGGTTAGGAAAGATGCTGAGTTGATGGAACGTGTCCAGGGAAGGGCAATGAGGCTGGTGAGGGGTTTGGAGTACAAGCCCTATGAGGAGAGGCTGAGGGAGCTGGGGTTGTTTAGCCTGGAGAAGAGGAGGCTCAGGCGGGACCTTCTTGCTCTCTACAATTATCTGAAGGGAGGTTGTAGCCAGGTGGGGGTTGGTCTCTTCTCGCAGGCAACCAGCACCAGAACAAGAGGACACAGTCTCAAGCTGCACCAGGGGAGGTTTAGGATCGAGGTGAGGGGAACGTTCTTCACTGAGAGAGTTGTTAGCCATTGGAATGTGCTGCCCAGGGAGGTGGTGGAGTCACCATCCCTGAAAGTCTTCAAGAGCGGATTGGACGTGGCACTTGGTGCCATGGTTTAGTCATGAGGCCTGTGGTGACAGGTTGGACTTGATGATCTTTGAGGTCTCTTCCAACCTTGGTCATTCTGTGATTCCGTGATTCTGCAGGGCTGCAAAAGACTGCAAGAAATGGAGAGAGATAAGAGAGACAGAAGGAGGAGGAGGAGGGGAACTGGAAACAGACAGCAGGAACAAAACCACTCTTCTTCCATTATTTACAAGCTGTTATCTTCAGAAAGGTGCAGATTTTCAATCTTTAGAACTGAAGTTCTCACTGCATGAATGTGGCAATGGTGGCAATAAGCAGTGTGAGCAATCTGGCAGTATAGGCCTAGAGCCTGACATGGTGGTAGGCCATGCTCAGCATAAGTGCAGAAGTAGCTAGCAGTGTAGCAGTGTAGCAGTGTAGCAGTGTAGCAGTGTAGCTGTGCCTGCAGCATGTAACTAAAGCAGGACACTGGTAGCTATAAACACAGAGAGTTATCTGGGAATAACAGGACACACACCTGCATCAACAGCGGCGCGTGGCATTAGTAGTGTGACCAATAATCCATAACAGTACGATGTGTGGTCACTCGTGGGGAACCAATGAAGCTATGCCAACAATGCTCTCCCAGTCTATATAAGCTGTAGAGGTTCCCTTAATACGCACTTCTTCACTGCTTCACTTCTTCTTCACTTTACTTTGCTGTACTGTACTCACTATTCTCACACTATAGTCGTACAATACTGGAACAATAAAGGAGCAATACTTGATCATATTGGTTGTCTGTATTGACTTCAGTCTCCGTTGCCGACATCTGGCACCCGAACTTATGATGGGATCCTCAGACTACGATGCTGCTTGACTCAGCATGAGAGGTATGCTCTGAGAGATACGGAAAGCCGGTCGAACCAGCACTGCTGACAAAATAAGCAGTGCACGCTCAGAAAAGGAAGTGAATCTCACCTGGGCCTGGTGAGCAACCGGGGAGAGGCATAGGGGAAGCACTCTGCAAAAAAGAAGAGGCTGTGTTAAATGCCCTCCAAAGTATCCTCTCCATGAGAGCTATTGCTTACGATTCTGGGATTTTAAAAGGGCTATTAGCCTGGGCCTGGGATCATGATTTTATCCCCACAGCAACTGTAACTTTTACTTCTGAAGCATGGGACAAAATTGGAGCCCAGCTGTGGGATGAGGTGCCTAAAGGCTCAAAAAGAAGCTTTTCACTATAGCACTGTGTGGCACATTGTCACATACACTGCAATCTATAAAAGCAGAGCAGTCTACTCTCAATTCAGCTGCTGCGGCATTGGTTCTAACCTAGACGAAAAAGGGAGATTCAGAAGGCTCCACACCCTCCGCCATCCCTCCTCTCTCCCTACACATTGTCTGCTGCTCCGTCAGCATCCTTGTCACAATTTCCATTGCCCGCTATTCCTCCTCCTACACGAATCGCAGCTCTCTTCTTGCCGTTCTTTCCCATGAAAAAATCTGCTGCTGCTACGTCAGTAGCGACAGAAGCGAATCCTGATTGGACTGAAAAGATGTGCAAAACTGAAATGGAGGTCGGAACACATGAACACTCACTGCAAGAAGATGCCACACCTGCCATCTTGGCGAACACACTGCATTCAGCAGATGCCACCACTGCCATTTGCTCCAAGCACAGAAAAAGCCATAAAAGGGCAGCGAAGCCTGTGGTTCAGCAGATTCAATCCCGTTTGCCTGTATCTTCCTCTAATACCGACAGCAATGGCCTGGATAAGGAAGACAAAAACACCGATGTTGGGAAACCAAAATAGCGACTTTGGTCTACGGCTCCTCTTAGAAAAAGTGGAGCGCTTGGAGGCTCACAGCTGCAGCATTTCTACAGCTGTACCCCTCCCGCGAGCCCAAGCAGCCCCAGCGGTCCTGGCAGCACCGACCACAGTGGCGGTCCCTATCACAGTGGCCCCCCCCATGCCGGTGGCCTTGGCAGCGGTCCCCATGGTGGCGGCCCTGGCAGCAGCCACGGCAGCGGCCCTCACAACCCCAGTGGTACCCCCCCCCAGTGGTGCCCCTCCCCCCCGTGGCTTGAGCTGTGCAACCCTCCCTGCCTCTTAGATCCCAGACATTATCAGCAGACGATATCACTGCGATGGAGGATACACTCGAATTCCGAAGGGATGATAATGTAAGGGATCGGGAGGTGGGAGGACAGGGAACTGTTCTGCTGCACTGCTGCGCTGCTGCGCTGGTGGAAAGGGATTGTGAGAGATGCAGCAAGAGATGGAGAATCTGTAAATTTTTTCTGGATGTGAATTTCCTGTGGTATTAGAAGGTCAACAAAGAATATGGCAATCTCTGGATTGGAAAATGTTAAAAGAAGCTAAACAAGCCATAGCTACCTGTGGGTTAAAGTCAGGATACACAACTGCTATAAGTGATCATTTCTTAACCCCATATGACATTGTAATGGGTTGGGGCAGATCCCCTCCCCACCACAGGCAGAAGTAACGACTCAGGCAAATGGATTGCAGACGTGATGGAAAGTTTAAATAGGAAAACAATAACAAACAACAATGAAAGTTTTACAGAGACCCACAAGCAGCATGACAAAGAGAGAGAGATCCCAAAACATACCCAAGAACATCCCATCCCCACCTGGGGGTACACGCAAACCCCCCCCCCGGGCTCTTTCTTCCCCCCCCAACCCAGCCTTGGGCCTGAGCAGGCCCAAGGGAGGCAGCTCACACCATGTTACCTAGGCAGCAGCAGGGGACGAAAGAGGAAGTGAAGACCCTGCATGGCCTTTTTATAGGGGAGCAGGGCATTATGGGAATGGAATACCTGGTCCCTGTGACCACCCCCTGGGCTGGGCCCACCCCTTGGGACCTCCCAGGTGTGGCCTGCACAGTGGCATCTGGGCCAGCACCCAGCCTAAACCACCACAGACCACCCCATAATCCCTGCACCCAGAACATATCATCAAATTAGAACTCTTCTTATGACATGTGTAGCAACAGTCCATGTCTTCTTCTGGGCATCCTTCCACACAGTCTCTCATTCAGGCTCAAGCATCAGTCCATTCCAGTTGTTCTTCCTCATATGATGGAACCTCCCAGCGACGCAGTCCTTCTCCTGCAGTGTGAATTCCTTGTGGACTCCTTGGGACATCCTGGTCACCTGGAAACACCTCACAACTTCTCAGCCAAGCCTTTATCTGCATTTACTCAGCGGCTTTTTTCCACCCCTGGGGCAAGCCGGTCGGAGCAATCAGGCTCCACGACCGCTTTTTCCATCCCTCCAGGGAACCACAACCGACCGCTTCTGGCCAGTCCAAAGCTACACCAATGCACATCGCAGGCACCTCGCCCCCCCCACGGGGCGTTCGCATACCGAGGCATCACCGCATCCGGTTCACAGCCCTCCCCCGGAGGGGGCGGCTGCAGCACAGCTCGCTGAGAAGAGAGGAGGCGGAGCCAGGTGCTCGGCGCCGTTTTCAGAACATGTCCGAAAACACCAGGGAAAGATTTACAGCTGCCACCGCCGCCGCCTGAACCCAGCCTGGCTCGGGTGGTGCTGCCGCTTGAATGCAGCCTGGCCCGGCCCCCGCCGTCTCTGTCGCCGCGATGCAGAGTCCAAGTCACCTCCAGCAGTTGCTTGCCCGCTCGCCGCGGGTGTCCGCCCCCGCAGCGGCTGCGGGCCGACCCCGCTCTGCTTGCCGCTGCCCCTCCTCCGCTCCCTGCTGCTCCGCAGAGAACGAGGAGAAGGCAGGTCTCGCCTTCTTAGGCTACTCGAGCATTCTTAAGCCGCCCTGGGCAGAAAGTCACAGAAAGAACCACCCCTTGCTGTTCCCAAGCAACAGAAAGGACTTCCATGCCATCAGCCACGCACCAGGTGTCCTTCTGCAGTCCACAGGAGTTCACACAGTCACCCCGGTAACACAAAACCTGAGCCCCAGCTTCTCAAACCCAAACTGACACCCAGAACTAAATTTAAACTCTCCATCTTTTGCAATCCGAGCTGCAGTTGGCCCCACGTTGGGCGCCAAAATGTAATGGGTTGGGGCAGATCCCCTCCCCACCACAGGCAGAAATAACGACTCAGGCAAACGGATTGCAAAAGTGATGAAAGTTTAAATAGGAAAACAATAACAAACAACAATGAAAGTTTTACAGAGAGCCACAAGCAGCATGACAAAGAGAGAGAGATCCCAAAACATACCCAAGAACATCCCATCCCCACCTGGGGGTACACCCAAACCCCCCCCCCCAGGGCTCTTTCTTCCCCCCCAACCCAGCCTTGGGCCTGAGCAGGCCCAAGGGAGGCAGCTCACGCCATGTTACCTAGGCAGCAGCAGGGGACGAAAGAGGAAGTGAAGACCCTGCATGGCCTTTTTATAGGGGAGCAGGGCATTATGGGAATGGAATACCTGGTCCCTGTGACCACCTCCTGGGCTGGGCCCACCCCTTGGGACCTCCCAGGTGTGGCCTGCGCAGTGGCATCTGGGCCAGCACCCAGCCTAAACCACCACAGACATGTATGGTGGCAAATACTCTATTAATATCACATCAGAGCTTGCAATTCCTAGGCTGCAAGTGGTTAAGGCCCTAGTGCAGAAACAGTTGCGATTAGTGCATACCTTGCTAGCCAGCACCCCTCCCGAGCCCTCCCCACCTCTCTCCCTTTTCTGGTATGACTCTAGTCTACCAAAGCTCTGCTCTGATGTAAAGCAACAGTGCTAATTTCATCATTCCTGATTGTAATGCCTCTCAGAGATTTGTTATTTAGAGTTTTGCTAAGTTTTCCTACTAAGCATAATGAATAGTAAGTATTTGGTGTTTACAGGTACTCAGTACATAGTAGTTATAGTGAGGTATACCTACTTAGTAATGAGTTCACATTGTAAGATTTTCTTTTGCTTCGAACCCTCTTGGTTGTGTGCCTCGGCATTTCAAAGGAGCTCTAGGTAATATAGTTAAGGTTTGCAGTAAACAGGTATTCATTTTAAAAGTATTCCTTAGCTAATATAACATCTTTCTATTTCCTTCTTAGACATTGACTAGAAAAAAACCCACCTAAAAATACAAAAACATTTTTAAAAAATAAAAACATTTGTAAAATAAAAACAATACAAAAAAAGAAAAATAACTAAAAAACAAGAAAAATACATTAAAAAATTAAAAAGACATAAAAAAAATAATAATAATAAAATAAATTCAAATAAACATTAAAAACAATTTTAAAAAATTAAAGTTATAGCTCAAAATACATATAATGCAGAAGAAATTAAAAAATACATGAAAAAGGTATAAAAAAAAACCCAAAACACATACACACAAAAAATAAATAATTTTTAAAAATAATTTAAAATAACATTAAAAATTTAAAAATAAAAATTAGAAATAAAAAATATAATTTAAAAAAAATTAAAATTAGAATAATGAAATTAAATTATAAAAAATAATGAAAAAATAAATAAACAACAAATTAAATTAAAAAATAAAAATAATAACAATTAAAAATAAAGAAAATTAAAATGAAAAATTAATTTTAAAATAAAAATAATTGAAAAATAAACAAAAATAAAATTAAAAATATTTAAAAAATAATAAAAATTAAATTGTATTAAAATAAAAATTAAAAATAAAAATAAAATTATTGATTACAGATAGTTTAAATATATTTTTAAAAATTAAATTAAAAAGTAAAAAATTAAATTTAAAAAATATTAAAAAATGAAATACAAAATTTAAAATAAAATAAAAATATTTAAAACAGATTAGAAAAAAGTGAAATAAAATAACAAAAAAGATTAAAAAACTAAATTAAACAAATTAGATTTAAAAAAAAAATATATTAAATAATTAAAAAATAATTAAAATAAAAAATAAAAATAAAATCACAAAGTAAAAATAAAAACATAAAAATATTGATTGAAAAATATATATTTAAAAAAACCCCAAGCAAAATAAAAAGAAAAAAGATGTCTATTTTATAGCGAAGGGTTTTAGTGATACCAGCAAGAAATAACTCCCCCATGTCAACTGCAATCATTGCAGTAAATAACAGCAGAAGAATCAAGACTATGAAAGAGCAGCATTGCCCATGCAGTCGAACATCCATCACAGTAACTGTTATGATAATCTCAGATCAAAAGCATCAATCAGAAGAATGTACCAAAAAAACCCATCTTAATTGGGACTGACTGTTGTCATTCTTTGTTGTGTGATTAGAGAAAATGTTCCTATGGATTTGTGTGTTATCTCACCAGTTTGCCATAATTTTACACAGTTAAAGGGAAAGTCAAAATTAATTATAGCACAACATACATTTTCATTTTAGGTTAAAAACCGAACAAACAAAAACCAAACAAAAACAAACAAAAAAGGGGGGAATTTAGGTATGTCACATAAAAAAAGAATGATTAAAGCATATTGTGTTCTCCAATTGTCATTTTCTATGCACCTTTCCTCAGCAAAAACAAAGCATCATCATTAGGATGAGCAAAAATGCATTATTATGTTCATTTAATATTGGGCAAAGCAATGACGCTTCTTTGCTCTTGCTGTTTGCCTGCAAGTTTTCTGTCTGTGAAGCTAGAGCCTGGCCAGATCTACCTTTACAGATTAAAGAAATCTTGCTACCATTAAAAAATTCATGATTTTTCACCATCCTAGAGAAAATAAAGATGCAACATACCCCTAAAGCAGATTGTAAAAGACAGTGCTGAAGATTGGATTTGTGTCTTAATACATAGAATAGAATAGAATAGAATAGAATAGAATAGAATAGAATAGAATAAACCAGGTTGGAAGAGACCTTCAAGATCATCGCGTCCAATCCATCAACCAATCCAACACCACCTAAACAACTAACCCATGGCACCAAGCACCCCATCAAGTCTTCTCCTGAAAACCTCCAGTGATGGCGACTCCACCACCTCCCCGGGCAGCCCATTCCAATGGGCAATCACTCCCTCTGTGTAGAACTTTTTCCTAACATCCAGCCTGAACCTCCCCTGGCACAGCCTGAGACTGTGTCCTCTTAATCTCTGTGTGCAATGTGCTCAGGCATAATCAAGTCTTCTCTGTCAATAAGAAGAATGAAATGTAAAGATTGAAACTAGTAAGATCTAAGTTCTTCTTTACAAGGTTTGTTATCTTTGACCATGTATTATGCCAGCTCTGTCAGAACATTGTAACTAGTTCAACTTAAGCTTTGTGCCTTGTATGGGTGACATCAGTCTGTTAGACATGCTGTGCTACAGGACTTTTGTTTATGCTATACAGCTTAGTTTTACCTTGCTTGCTTCTGTGTACGCAGAGTATCCTGTATGGGATGAGAACAACTCCCATGACCAGATTGCTCACAAAAACAAAAAAAGGGAGATTTGTGGCAATGGTGGCAATAAGCGGTGTGAGCAATCTAGCAGTGTAAGCTTAGAGCCTGACATGGTGGTAGGCCGTGCTCAGCATAAGTGCAGAAGAGGCTAGCAGTGTAGCAAAACTGTGCTGTGCCTGCAGCATGCAACTAAAGCAGGGCACTGGTAGCTATAAACACAGAGAGTTATCTGGGAATAACAGGACACACACCTGCATCAATAAGCTCGCGTGGCATTAGTAGTGTGACCAATAATCTATACCAGTAGGATGTGTGGTCACTCGTGGGGAACCAATGAAGCTATGCCAACGATGCTCTCCCAGTCTATATAAGTTGTAGAGGTTCCCTTAATAAACAAACAATACTCGATCATATTGGTCATTTGTATTGTCTCTGTTCTCCATCGCCAACACAAACTGTGCTGTGCATGGCACAGAATATCCTAGAATGTGGTCAGGGAGTGCAACTTGTACTGGGACAGACTGGGACTGCTGCTGGCAGTGCCTAAGGGGATCCAGATTTTATTGAGACAAGGCTTAAGGTATACTTGGAGGGAGAAAAGGGATGCTTTGGGACTGAGACAGGGCCCAGACCGTACTGGGAGGGCATGAGGGTGTGCAGTTTGTACTGGGATGGATGCAGATGGTACTGGGAAGGGAGCCAGGGGATACATTCTATGCTGGGATAGGACTGCGGTGGGTTGACTGCAGAGGAAGGGACCCAGGGATCCAGACTGCAGGGGAAGAAGATAATATGTGCTAGCTTGTACTGGGATGAGGCCACATCTGTACTGGGAGGGGTTAAAGAGACAATATTTAGACTGAGTCTATACTGGAAGCTGGTCAGGGTATCCAGTTTGGATTCTGAGGAGGTGCAGTCTGTAATGGGAGGGGGTTGGGGTATGAAGGCATGAGGAGACCTCCTGTTCTGATGGCAGTGCTGCTCTGGAGCACAGCTCTGTCCCACAAGCAGCCCTGGCCTGTCCCTGCCTGCAGTCCCAGCACTGCCACACAGCAGCACAGTGCCCAAGCTACCAGAGCACTCAGGCCTTGCACAGAGGCTCAGCAGGAGAGGGTGGAAGGGCAGAAAGAGCAGCTGAGGACAGCCCAAGCTCTGGGGCTCCCTGGCACTGCTGCTGTGCTGGGACTCAGCCCCTCCACCTCTGCACACAGGCACTGCCCTGCAGCTCCACAGAAGCCTTGGAGGAAGGAACTCAGAGAAACAACTCCCTGCAGGGTCCTTTATTGTGTTGAACACCCAGGGAGCACAGCTCCTCATGTCTGCAGCCTCTGGGTCACAGCAGACAGGACAACACTGAACCAGAAATGGTCTGAAGGAAGACATTTGTGTGGGAACAACATTCTCACAAGGGGAACAGCCCCAGCAGCAGCCAGAACTCGAGCAGCCAAGCCGGTCCCGCACTGAGTGACATCAGAACTGCTCTGCAGGAGAAGACAATGAGTTTATTGTTTCTGAAAGCATCCAGGGATCAGTTTGCTCAGGGCAGCCTTGAGCTCCAGGTTCCTCAGGCTGTAGATGAGAGGGTTGATGGCTGGAGGCACCACTGAGTACAGAACTGACACCACCAGGTCCAGGGATGGGGAGGAGTTTGGCTCGGTAGCCGGTCAGAACCGCTCCTTCGGGACAGCTCCGTTCGCTTTGTGAGTTTCTGCTCGGCTTTTTGCCTTGCTTTCGGGGTTTAGCGGGGCGGGAGGACTCCTCGGGAGCAGGGATTGAGGCGGGCTCGTGCTCTCACGAGCGTGCACGGGAGCTAGTGCCTGACGTCAGCCGCGGGAGATTTAAATCCCGGGCGGGCTGTGCGCGCGGCGCCAGTTCGGCTCGGTAGCCATGGTCATTACTCGGACCAAGGGTAGAAAAACAGCATCTACCCAGACAGAGTTGTTTCTCCAGCATGCTGGAGTCCAGGCTGCCAGCTGCAGAGAGTGCTTCAACCTGGCAGTTGGAATAGAGGAAGAGGGAGAGGGTGAGGACACCTGTGTCAGGTGTGAACAGGTGAACTTTCTCCTCAGCCTGGTGGCTGAGCTGAAGGATGAAGTGGCCGAGCTGAAGGAGGAGGTGTCTAGGCCAAGGTCAATAAGGGAAAGCGAAAGGGAGTTAGACTTGTGGGAGAAGGCTCTGCAGATCCCTTACCTGCGCCCCTCTCTACCTGGGGCGCAGGTAAGGGACATTGCAAGGGGAATCCCCAAGCTCATCAGTCCCTCTGACTATTACCCTCTGCTGGTAACACAGGCTGGGAGTGATGAGATCGACAGGAAGGGCACCAGGGCAATTAAGAAGGAGTTCAGGGCCCTTGGACAATTGATTGATGGGGCAGGCGCACAAGTGGTGTTCTGCTCAGTTCCCTCAGTGGCAGGGGAGTACATTGAGAGGAACGGGAGAACCCACACCATCAACAAGTGGCTCAGGGAATGGTGCCAGCGGAGGAACTTTGGTTTCTTTGATCATGGGGCTACTTTTACGGCACCCGACCTGCTGGGTCCTGATGGGGTGCATTTATCTAGAAGGGGCAAGAGAGTCCTAGCACTAGAGTTGGCAGGGCTCATTAGGAGGGCTTTAAACTAGGTCTGAAGGGGGTGGGTGAAGACATTGGTCCCTCTGCAGAGGTAAGAGTAGGGCACAAGGTAGGGTCAATTGAGAGGTCAGGAGCCCAGCTGCAGTGCATGTACACCAATGCACGCAGCCTGGGCAATAAGCAAGATGAGCTGGAGGTCCTAATCCACCAGGGCAACTATGATATAGTTGCCATCTCAGAAACATGGTGGGACAACAGGCACGATTGGAGTGCTACACTGGGGGGCTACAGGCTCTTTAGGAGGGATAGGCGAGGGAGGAGAGGAGGAGGGGTGGCTTTGTATATTAGGGAGACACTTTCTGCCTCAGAACTTGAGGTGGAAGACGAGGGAATTGAGAGCCTGTGGGTTAAAATCAGAGGGCAGCCCAACAAATCTGACATCCTGGTTGGAGTCTGTTATAGACCATCCAACCAGGATGAGGAGGCTGATGAATTATTCTATAAACAACTGGAGACTGTTTCAAGATCATCAGATCTTGTCCTCGTGGGGGACTTCAACCTGCCGGATATCTGCTGGGAACTTAATTCAGCAGAGAGAAGGCAGTCCAGAAGATTCCTGGAGCGGATAGAGGATTCCTTCCTGACGCAGCTGTTAAGTGAGCCTACCAGGGGACAGGCTCTGCTTGACTTGCTGCTCTCCAATAGGGAAGGGCTAGTGGGAGATGTGACCGTGGGAGGCTGCCTAGGGTGCAGTGACCACGAGATAGTGAAGTTTTCAATATGCAGGGAGATAGGGAGGAGCACCAACAGAACCTTCACCTTGGACTTCCGGAGGGCAAACTTCAGCCTCTTTAAGAAACTTATTTGTAAAGTTCCCTGGGTACCAACCCTCATGAACCGAGGGGTCCAGGAGGGTTGGACCTACTTCAAACAGGAGCTCTTGAAGGCACAGGAACTGGCGGTCCCCATGTGCCGAAAGATGAGCCGGCGGGGAAGGCGACCGGCCTGGATGGACAGGCAGCTCCTGAAGGATTTAAGGGAAAAAAAGAGGCTGTATCACCTTTGGAAGGAGGGGAAGGCTTCTCGAGGTATGTTTAAGGAAGTGGTTAGATTATGTAGGAATAAAATTAGAGAGGCAAAGGCCCAGTTGGAACTGAAGCTGGCCACCTCTGTGAAAGATAATAAAAAGCAATTTTACAAATATATCAACGCTAAAAAGAAGGGCAAGAAGAACCTGCACTCCTTACTGGACCTGGAGGGGAACATGGTGACCGAAGATGAGGAAAAGGCTGAGGTCCTGAACGCCTTCTTTGCCTCAATGTTTAACAGCAAGGTAGGAGTCCAGGATGAGTGGCCTCCTGAGCTGGGTAATAGGGTCGGGGAGCAGTGTAATGCCCCAGAAATCCATGAGGAATTAGTCCAGGACCTGCTGAGCCACTTGGACACCCATAAGTCCGTGGGACCGGATGGGATCCATCCTAGGGTGCTGAGAGAGCTGGCACATGAGCTGGCCAAGCTGCTCTCCATCATTTTCCTCCAGTCCTGGCTCACTGGAGAGGTCCCAGATGACTGGAAACTGGCCAATGTGGTCCCATCCACAAGAAGGGACGGATGGAGGAACCTGGAAACTACAGACCAGTCAGCCTGACCTCAGTGCCAGGGAAAGTGATGGAGCAGATTATCCTGGCGGCAATAACTGCTCACCTGAAGGATGGCCAAGGGCTCAGGTCCAGCCAACATGGGTTTAGGAAGGGCAGGTCCTGCCTCTCCAACCTGATCTCCTTCTATGATCAGGTGACCCGTCTGGTGGATGTGGGGAGGCCTGTGGATGTAGTCTATCTGGACTTCAGCAAGGCCTTTGACACCGTCCCCCACAGTAAACTGCTGGCTAAGCTGTCAGCTCGTGGTTTGGACCACAACACTCTGTGCTGGGTTAGGAACTGGCTGGAGGGCCGAGCCCAGAGAGTGGTGGTGAATGGTGCCACATCCAGCTGGCAGCCAGTCACCAGTGGCGTCCCCCAGGGATCAGTGCTGGGCCCCATCCTCTTTAACATCTTCATTGATGATCTGGATGAGGGGGTTGAGTCAGTCATCAGCAAGTTTGCAGATGACACCAAGTTGGGAACAGATGTTAGTCAGTTAGAGGGTAGAAAGGCTCTGCAGAGGGACCTTGACCGACTGGACAGAAGGGCAGAGTCCAATGGGATGGAATTTAATAAGTCCAAGTGCCGGGTGCTGCACTTTGGCCACGGCAACCCCATGCAGAGCTACAGGCTGGGGTCAGAGTGGCTGGAGAGCTGCCAAACAGAGAGGGACCTGGGGGTGCTGATTGACACCCGCCTAAACATGAGCCAGCAGTGTGCCCAGGTGACCAAGAAGGCCAATGGCATCCTGGCCTGTATTAGGAATAGTGTGGCCAGCAGGAGCAGGGAGGTCATTGTGCCCCTGGACTCTGCATTGGTTAGGCCACACCTTGAGTCCTGTGTCCAGTTCTGGGCCCCTCAGTTTAGGAAGGACATCGAGACACTTGAACGTGTCCAGAGAAGGGCAACAAGGCTGGTGAGAGGCCTTGAGCACAAGCCCTATGAGGAGAGGCTGAGGGAGCTGGGATTGTTTAGCCTGGAGAAGAGAAGGATCAGAGGTGACCTCATTGCCCTCTACAACTACCTGAAAGGTGGTTGTAGACAGGAGGGGGTTGGTCTCTTCTCCCAGGCAACCAGCACCAGAACAAGGGGACACAGTCTCAAGTTGTGCCAGGGGAAGGTTTAGACTCGAGGTGAGGAAAAAGTTCTTCACTGAGCGAGTCATTCGTCATTGGAATGGGCTGCCCAGGGAGGTGGTGGAGTCGCCGTCCCTGGAGGTGTTCAAGGGGAGATTGGATGTGGCACTTAGTGCCATGATCTAGTTATGAGGTCTGTTGGAACAGGTTGGACTTGATGATCCTTGGGGTCTCTTCCAACCTTAGTTACTGTGATACTGTGATACTGGAGATGGAGGAAGGCTTCAGGTAGGCAATGGAGCCAGTGCTGAAAAACAGGGAGACCACAGCCAGGTGAGGGAGGCAGGTGGCAAAGGCTTTGTGGCGTCTCTGCTGAGAGGAGATCCTCAGCACTGCCCTGAAGATCTGCACATAGGACAACACAAAACAGACAAAGTATAAACAGACACCAACCATAAGAAGCCAAAACTCCTTGAGGTAGGATGTGGAGCAGGAGAGCTTGAGGATTGAGGGAATTTCACAGAAGAACTGGTCCACAGCATTGCCCTGGCAGAGGGGCAGGGAAAATGTATTGGCTGTGTGCATCACAGCATAGAGAACCCCACAGGCCCAGACGGCGAGGTGGAGACAAACTCTGCTGCCCAGGAGGGTCTCATAGTGCAGGGGTCTGCAGATGGCAACGTAGCGATCGTAGGACATGGTGGTAAGGAGAAAATACTCTGCTGAAAGGAAAAAGAAAAGTAGAAATACTTGTGCAGCACATCCTGCATAGGAGATGGCCCTGGTGTCCCACAGGAAATTTTCCATGGATTTTGGCACAGAGGTGGAGATGGTGCCCAGGTCAGTGAGGGCAAGGATGAGGAGGAAGAAGTACATGGGGGTGTGGAGGTGGTGGTCCCAGGCTATGGTGGTGATGATGAGGCCATTGGCCAGCAGGGCAGCCAGGTAGATGGCCAGGAAGACGCAGAAGTGCAGGAGCTGCAGCTGCCTTGTGCCTGGGAATGGCAGGAGGAAGAAGTGGGTGATGGAGCTGCTGTCGGCCATCTGCTGCCTCTGGCCATGGAGACCTGTCCAAGGAGGTAACGGCAGTGACAAGTTAGGGCACACTTCTCTCAGTCTGATTGTAACCCCTGTCCCTGAGCTGCAGGAGGGCACAGTTCCCTCAGGCTCATCATAATCTCCCTCTATGAGCTGCATGAGGAATGAATCAGATGACTCCCATGACTACCAACTCATGTCACATTCAGAACCTCTGCCTCTGGTGTCAGAACAGAAAGTGACCAGCAGCGTAATGCCAGAGAACAAGAGTCCCATGGAGAGGTGGAGAAACAGGGACCAAGCCTGCAATGCTGCAGAGACAGTGAAGGGAAGAGAGAAAGGCAGTGTGGTGAAGGCACATTGTGCCGAGACATTGAATCTTGCCCCAGCATGTGGGTAAGCTCCCCCTCCCTCAGGAGGAAGACAAAAGCCAGGCTAGCACGCTGCTGGTGCACGCTGTGCTCGTGCATTCCCCAAATATGGAAGAATTCTAGCTTCATGCTTTCTCATAGGCTGAAGCCAGTTGTTTATGAGAATGCCCATTGGTCAAACCCAGCCTCGAGATCTTTTATAAGTATTACCCCAGTGAGTAAACAAGTGCTTTTCCTGCCTTCCTGCCTTCCTCCTCCATTTCTGTCTCTGTGCTAGCTCGAGAGTTAAGTCCGAGCCACTGCCTCTGCAACTGAGTTTATTGTTGAGCTTCTGTTACATACATGCACGCATATCAAGGCATCTGCATGTGAGAAGCGACTGGAGGAATTATTTCCATAGAGGAAGGATACCACGCTGAGCTGAGAAGCTAGCGTTGCCACAGCCAGTCACACTGACCGGGAGAGGAACCCCCCCGTCGCTACTGCATGGACTGGATCAACCCCCGAGGGTAAGATCTGCCTAATTATCGGGGAGAAGGGACTTGACCGTGCCAGGTCCCCGCACAATTGCTTAACCCCACTACAGTGGAGAGAAGAGCGCCACGTGCCGCTCCGAGCCCTGTTAACTCCAGGGATTCCTCAGCAGCATTCGTGCTTACACTGCACTGAACTCCCCCCCGGACCGCTCCGGGTATCCTGCTGTTGCTTTGAGCCCAGCAAACGAGAAGCTGCTGCCTGAGAGAACTTGCCGAGCCGGGTCCGCCCCGCCGATATTCCTCGTTCCCGGGGCCGCCCCTGCAGATCCGCGTACCGCCGCGTCCCCCAGGCAAGTCTGCCGGCGATCGCCGTCCCGCCGTGTGGTGCGGATCAACTCTGAGGGCCAGCTCGTCTCCGGACCAGCCCTACCAGCCCGTCCTCTCGTGCACGCCAGCTCTGCGAGACCCCAGTCTCGAACCGGCGGCACACAGGACAAAGCTCCGTCTGAGCTCGACCAGAAGCTGCGCACGTCCCGTCGAGTCGCCATCTAGTGGCCAAGCGGCGGAACTGCACCCTTCTTGCATATAAATACAGAAATAGCTTGTAATTAGCTCAAATAAGTTCTAATCATAATACTAAGCCAGTTATGGGATATATTTCACGAACGTGCACTAGAACATGTATATAAGTTGGTGATTCATCGGTTATTGACAATTTTATAATTATAATAAAAAATTAATTTTCATAAATCATAAGTCATAAGTAATAAAGCAATAACCTCCCTCTTCACTACAGGCAGAGGGAATGGGGGTGAAGCCTTCTCCTTCCCCAGCTCTGCTCACTGCTGCTCACAGGATGGAACTGAAGGGCTTTGGTCCTCCTTCTGTGTCCACACTCCAGGAGCCTTCAGCAGAGCATCAGCTGCTGAGATGGAGATGCCTGCAGGAGCTAGAGCTGCAGTGTCCTGCACCCACAGCCTCACTCTGTCAGTGACCTTAGTGACTTCTGCTCCAGTGAGCTCTCAGTCACCCTCCCAGTCCCGGACACCTTGAAGCTCTCTCTGCCTTCCTCATCTCCCTGAGATCCTCTGTCAGTGTCCTCAGCCCTGCTGTGCTGTGCAGAGGAGCTGCTCCTGGCCAGAGCTGTCTCCTGCAGCACTGCCTGCTTGCCAGCCGCTCCTTCCAGACCAGGAGCCTGGCCTGGCTCAGAACAACAGAACCAGCCCAGGTATTTTAAAGGCGCACTCTGGTGGCTGTGCTGCCAAGTCCATGAACCTCAGAGATTGAGAAGCTGATGAAACCTCTCCAGAAGTCAAAGTCAGATTCAAACTCTGAAGTTTCTTCTACAATTAATGGGTCCCAGTGAAGCATACTGGGATAGGGTCCCCAGGGTCTGGTTAGAGAAGAAGGAGACAGTGGATGCAAGGGAAGCATCACTGGAGACACTGAAGCATCTCCAGGCCCTGGTGAGAGCAGAGAACTGAGGCAGTGCTGACAGGTCAGGACAAGCAGCTCAAGGTGGCTCTGCTGCTGAGGAAACCTGGAGGGGTTTCATTGATCCAAAGGGCCAAGCCCTGAGCCCCAGTCCCTGGCAAGGTAGATCCTCTCCCTCACCTGTGGCTCTGGGCTCTGCTGGGGGCAGTGAGGAGTGAGGATGAGCAGTGACCAGGGTAGGACCTTGACAGGGTTTGCTGTGGTTTGCTTGCAAAGAGACAGCTCCTGCTGAAAAGGAATGAACTGTACCTTTAAAAATACTTTTTATCAGATGCTTTGTGCAATAAAAACCTCTCCAATTAGCTGCAGAAACCTTGGCAATAATGAGAGGTTCAGCAGTATTTAATGAGCCCCATGGAGTATTTGGGGCTGATTACATCATCCTTAGGTACTGCCAGGAGACTCTGCCAAGGTACTGCCAAGAAGCCTCTCAACAAGTCCAAGGCAGAGGCAAACTCCAAAGTACCTTGAAGCACTGATTGGCCTCACTGAGGCTTGTTACTGACAAAGGCTCCCCAGGGACTCGTTAGAGCAGCTTGTTAGAGGCTAGGATTGCAGGGAGACAAAGGCAAAGTGCAGGGGAGAAAAACTTGCCTTTGGTCTAGGAAGCAGAAAGGCCAAGCCCTGACCACTGCCCTTGCAATAGAAGAACCTGAAAGCCTCAAAGCCAAGTTTCTCCTCACAGGCCTTGGTGGCAGAGGCAACTGCCAGAGCCAAGGGGACAAAGCTCTTGGGCCTGTTGGACCTCTCAGCCTTGCCAGAGCCCTTCGCCATCCCTACTGCAGCCTCTCCTACACTGTCCTATTGTCGTAGTTTGGGCTGGGTGCCCTCTGCTACAGGGGTGTTTCCTGTGTCCAGAAGTCCATCCCAGTGGGTGGACTCAGGAAATTAGGTATTTCTACCATAATCCCTTGCACCACTATAAATTTTGCGGTGGGGTCTGGCACTTCCTCTTTCCTTCCCTCTCCGAGACTTGGTAACTGGGGGAGAGATCTCCCGGCCATGGGCCTGATTGGGCCCAAGGCCACAGGGGGATGGGCAGTCTCAGGCCTGGCCAGCTGAGACTAGCCCAGCAGAAGGAGGGGGAAGAAGGAGCCCTGGGGGTTTTGGATGCACTCTCAGGTGGGGATGGGATCTTTCTTTGTCACTGCGCTTTGGGTTTTCTGTAACATTCACTGCTTTCTATTTAAACTTTCATCACTTTTGCAATCCGTTTGTCTGAGTCGTTATTTCTGCCTGTGGTGGGGAGGGGATCTGCCCCAACCCATTACACCTATGCCTGCAGTTCTTTCCCTTCAAGAGCTGGGATGAATGCCCAAACAGATTTTAGAAGACAAATTAAGTCTACACAGCCTCTGAAGTGCAAAACAAGAACCCTGGCTGACTGAACAGAAGATGAAGTTTCAGCAAGTGAGGCATATGCAAGATGCCATCTACCAGCACAGGGACAATAAACTACAGGCTAAAGACAGCAAATAGAATCACTAAGAATCTTAGAAATTGGTAGAAGTGTCACAGAACCACAGAATCATTCAGGTTGTGAAAGATGCTCAGGATCACCAAGTCCAACCCAGAACCCTACTCTCCAAGGGTCACCCATGAATCGTATCTCCAAGCACCACATCCAAACCACCTTTATAATACAACCAGGGTTGGAGACTTCACCACCTCCCTGGGCAGCACATTCCAGTCCCTGACCACTCTTCCAGTGACAAAAAATATTTCATACTGTCCAGTCCAAGCCTCCCCTGTTGCAGCTTAAGGCTGTTCCCTCTTGTTTTGTTGCTAATTACCTGTGAGAAGAGACCAACATCAAGGTTTCTCCACAATGTCCTTTCAGGCACCTGTAGAGAGCCACGAGGTATTCCCTCAGCCTCCATCAGTCACTCTTCATCAGAATTTATTGTCCAGGCCCTACCCCAGCTTCCCTGCCCTCCTCTTCACTGGCTCCAGCATCTCCACATCTCTCTTGGATTGAGGTGCCCAAAACTGGACACAACACTTGAGCTGTGGCCTCACCAGAGCAGAGTACCAGGGGACAATCAGAATACAGTAAATCACATTACTCCTGAGATTCCAGTCACAGTCTTAGACTACTATCCAGCAAGGATGTTTTAAACCAGGATGACACAGGGCTATCAGTCAATACCTAACAGGCAATATACATCTGCACATTGGCCACATGATCTTTATTGATGATCTGGATGAGAGCATTGAGTGCATCATCAGTAAATTTGCAGATGACACCAAGCTGGGGGCAGGAGTTGATCTGCTGGAGGGTAGAGAGGCTCTGCAGAGGGACCTCGACAGGCTGGACAGATGGGCAGAGTCCAACAGCATGAGATTGAACACATCCAAGTGCCAGGTTCTGCACATTGGCCACAAGCAACCCCATGCAGTGCTACAGGCTGGGGTCAGAGTGGCTGGAGAGCAGCCAGGCAGAGAGGGACCTGGGGGTGCTGGTTGATGGTAGGCTGAACATGAGCCTGCAGTGTGCCCAGGCAGCCAAGAGGGCCAATGGCATCCTGGCCTGTATAGGAACGGTGTGGCCAGCAGGAGCAGGGAAGTCATTCTGCCCCTGTACACTGCACTGGTTAGGCCACACCTTGAGTCCTGTGTCCAGTTCTGGGCCCCTCAGGTTAGGAAAGATGTTGACTTACTGGAGTGTGTCCAGAGAAGGGCAGCAAAGCTGTTTGGAACACAGCCCTGTGAGGAGAGGCTGAGGGAGCTGGGGTTGCTTAGCCTGGAGAAGAGGAGACTCAGGGGTGACCTTATTGCTCTCTACAGCTGCCTTTAGGGAGGTTGTAGACAGGTAGAGGTTGATCTCTTCTCCTAGGGAACCAGCACCAGAAGAAGAGGACACAGTCTCAAGCTGCACCAGGGGAGGTTTAGGCTGGAGGTTTGGAAGATGTTCTATACAGAGAGAGTGACTGGCCATTGGAATGGGCTGCCCGAGGAGGTGGTGGAGTCACCATCACTGGAGGTATTCAGGAGGAGACTTGATGGGGTGCTTGGTTGCATGGATTAGTTGGTTCGGTGGTGTTGGATGATAGGTTGGACACGATGATCTTGAAGGTCTCTTCCAATCTGGTCTATTCTATTCTATTCTATTCTATTCTATTCTATTCTATTCTATTCTAAAGAGAGCAATGTCTGCAATTCTCCTCCCTCTTATACCCCTGCTGGACAAGGAGTGGAGGAAGTGGAACAGACCAAGTCAGTTTCCCAGGGGAGGAAACACTCCCTCCAGGGAGGGAAAAACCCCTCTCATGAGCCCTCCCCTCCCTGTTTTTTTCCCAGGATGGGCACAGCCCACCACAGGCAGACAATAGGTCAAAACAACAAACCAATATTGTAACACATCCCACCAAACGCTGCTCAGCTTCTCTCAGAGTCAAAGACAAAACATAGCTCTCTCTAATTCCAGCAAAGGCAAATCTTCCCTGGAGTCTTCTCAAGCTATCCGAAACCAACTCTCTTCCCACAACCAACCCTTTGTTCCCTGCACTTCTTTTTTCTCAGGCACCAACCCATTTTTTCTCTGTGCTTTTTTCTCTCAGGCATCAACCATTTTTTCTCCTGCAAGTCTTTTTCCTCGGGCACCAACCCTTTGATTCTCTGCTCTTGTTTTCTTACGGGCACCAGCACATTTTTCTCTGTACTTCTTTATTCTCAGGCACCAACCATTTTTTCCTCTGTGCTTCTTTTCCCTTGGGCACCAACCATTTTGCTCTCTGCTCTTGCTATCTTTCGAGCACCAACACATTTTTCTCTGTACTTCTTTTTTCTTGGGCACCAACCATTTTCCCTCTGCACTTCTTTTCTCTCAGGCACCAACTCTTTTATTCTCTGTGCTCCCTTTTCTCTCGTTCACCAACTCTTTTATTCCCTGTGATTCTATTCTCTCAGGCACCGACTGGTTTTTCCTCTGTGCATCTTTTTTCTCTCACACCAAACATTTTTTCCTCTACTATCTTTTTTCTCAGGCAGCAACCCTTTTTCCTCTGTGCCTCCTTTTTCTCCAGCACCAACCCCTTTATTCCCTGCACTTCTTGTTTCTCAGGCACCCATTGTTTTTATTCTTTCTGTTTCTTTTGCTCAGCCACCAACCCTTCTTTCCTCTACGCTTCTCTTTTTCTGGGCACCTCCCCTTTTATTCCCTGCACTTCTTTTTTCTCAGGCACCAACACTTTTTTCTCTATGCTTGTTTTTCTTGGGCACCAACCCTTCTTTCCTCTGGCCTTCTTTTTCCTTGGGCACCAGCCCTTTGTTTCTCTGATCTTGTTTTTTATGGGAACCACCCTGGTTTTACTCTGTGCTTCTTTTCTTCTGGGTACCAACCTTTATTTTCTGTGCTTCTTTGTTCTTGGGCACCAACCCTTTGTTCCTCTGATCTTCTTTTTCCTCTGGCACCAACATTTTTTTCCTCTGCACTTCTTTTCCCTTGGGCACCAGCCTTTTCTCCTCTGTGCTTCTTTTTTCTTGGCCACCAATCATTTTTTTTTCTCTAGGGCACCAACCCTTTTTTCCCCTTTGCTTTTTTTTTTCCTCCAGCACCAACACTTATTTCCTCAGCACTTCTTTTCTCTCGGGTGCCAACCCTTTCCTTCTCTGAGCTTCTTTTTCCTTGGGCACAGACCCTTTTCAACTCTGCTCCTCTTTTCTCTTGGGCACCAACACCTTTTTTCTCTGACCTTCTTTTTTCTTTGTGCACCAACCATTTTTTTTTCTCTGGGCTTCTTCTCTCTCAGGCACCAACCCTTTTATTCCCTGCACTTCTTTCTTCTCAGGCAGCAACACTTTTTTCTCTGTGCTTATTTTTTGTTGGGCACCAAACCTTTTGTCCTCTGCCCTTCTTTTTCCTCAGGCACCAACCCTTTTTTCCTCTGCTCTCCTTCTCACTTGTGCACCAACCCTTTGTTTCTCTTTGCTTTTTATCTCTTGGGCATGAACACATTTTTTCTCAGCACTTCTTTTCTCTCAGGCACCAACACTTTTATTCCCTGCGCTTCTCATTTCTTGGGCACCAACAATTTTGTTCTCTCTCTTGTTTTCTCTCAGGTACCATCACATTTTTCTCTGCACTTCTTTTCTCTCAGGCACCAACATTATTTTTCCCTGCGCTTCTTTTTTCTCGGCCACCGACTCTTTTTTTCTCTGAGCTTCTTATTTGTCAGGCACAAACTAGTTTATTCTCTGCTCCTTTTTTCTTGGGCACCAACCATTTTTTTCCTTTGTACTTCTTTTTTTCTCACACAGCAATGTTTTTTTCTCTGCACTTCTTTTTTCTTGGACACCAAGCCTTTCTTTCCCTGCACTTCTCTTTTCTTGGGCACTGACCCTATCATTCTCTGCACTTCCTTTTTCTTGGACACCAGCCCTTTTTTTCCTCTATGCTTCTTTTTTATCCAGCACTAACCCTTTTTCCCCCTGGGCTGCTTTTTCTCGGGCACCAACCCTTTTTATCTCTGAGAGTCTTATTTTTGTGCACCAACCCTTTTTTGCTCTGGGCTTCTTATTCCTTGGGCACAAACAATTTCATTCTCTGCTCTTGTTTTCTTTCGGCACCAACACATTTTTCTCTGTACTTCTTTTTTCTCGGGCACCAAACATTTTTTCCTCAGCAATTCTTTTCTCTCAGGCACCAACCCTTTTTTTCTCTGCACTTCTTATTTCTTGGGCACCAACTATTTTATTCCCTGCTCTATTTTCCTCGGGCACTCACACTCTTATTCCCTGCACTTCTCTTTTCTCAGTCACCAACCCTTTTATTCTCTGTGCTTCTTTCTTCTCAGGCACCAAATATTTATTTGCTTCATTTCTTTTTACTCAGGCATCAACCTTTTTTCCTCTTCACCTTCTATCTCTGGGGCACCAAGACGTTTTTCTTCTGCTCTTCTTTTTTCTCAGGCACCAACCCTATTTCCCCCTGCACTTCTTTTTTCTTGGGCACCAACCCTGTTATTCTGTGTACTTCTTTCTTCTCTGGCACAGACCCTTTTCTTGTCTGCTCCCCTTTTCTCTCAGGCACCATCCCTTTTTTTCTCTGGGCTTCTTTTATCTCAGGCACCAACCCTTTTATGCTCTGGGCTTCTTTATTCTTGGGCACCAAATCTTTTATTCCCTGCACTTCTTTTTTTCTCAGGCACCAACCCTTTTTTTCTCTGAGATTCTTTTCTTTTTTGTGTACCAACCCTTTATTTCTCTGGGCTTCTTTTCTCTCAGGCACCAACCCTTTTGGTCTGTCCACAGAATAGAATAGAATAGAATAGAATAGAATAGAATAGAATAGAATAGAATAGAATAGAATAGAATAGAATAGAATAGAATAGAATAGACCAGGTTGGAAGAGACCTTCAAGATCATCACGTCCAACCCATCATCCAACACCATCTAATCAACTCAACCATTGCACCAAGCAACCCATCAAGTCTCCTCCTAACAGCCCCAATGATGGCAACTCCACCACCTCTACAGGCAGCACATTCCAATGGGCAATCACTCCCTCTATGAAGAACTTCTTCCCAACATCCAGGCTAAAGCTCCCCTGGTGCAGCTTGAGACTGTGTCCTCTTGTTCTGGTGCTGGTTGCCTGGGAGAAGAGACCTACAACTTCCCTTCAGGTAGTTGCAGACAGCAATAAGGTCTCTCCTGAGCCTCCCCTTCTCCAGACTAAGCAACCTCATCTCCCTCAGCCTCTCCTCATAGGACTTGTACTCCAGACCCCTCCCCAGCTTTGTTGCCCTTCTCTGGACACCTTCCAACAAGTCAACATTCTTCCTAAATTGTGGGGCCCAGAAGTGGACACAGGACTCAAGGTGTGGCCTAAAAAGTGCAGTGTACAGGGGCAGAATGACCTCCCTGCTCCTGCTGGCCACACTGTTCCTGATACAGGCCAGCATGCCATTGGCCTTCTTGGCCACCTGGGCACACTGCTGGCTCATGTTCAGCCTACTACCAGCCAGTACCACCAAGGTCACTTTCTGTCTGTCTGCTCTCCAGCCACTCTGACACCAGCCTGTAGTACTGCATGGGGTTGTTGCGGCCAACAAGCAGCAGCCGGCACTTAGAGGGGCTCTGCCTCCAACCAGATGGAGGGGAGACACAAATTGGTTTGTTGGACTGTACAGAAGCAATGGCCTGGCAAGTTGAACCCATGAGAGGATAAAGCTTTAGTAGATACAGGTGCCCAGAGTGCTCTGACACCATCAAACCCTGAGGGGTGGAACCCATCTGTGTTTCTGGTGTGACAGCAGGATCCCCACACCTGGATGTGTTGGAAGCTGAGTACTGGGATGCAAGCCACAGTTTGCTTTCACTTGGAGGCATGGAAGGAGTCACTGGACTCAGATTGCCCCAGAGGTGGAAACACAGCCCCAGAATTTGCAGCATTTGGACTGGGCATGGACTGATGCAGACTGTGCTGGAACAGAGTGGAGCTGCAGAGCACCTGCAGTGAGCAGCCCTCTGGGTCCTGCAAAGCCACCTCCTGTGGAGTGAGAATGGACAGTGCCTGAGGTGTGCTGCTGATTGCTGCTGGGCATGGTGCAGATGGCACAGAATGAGGGCCTGGGAATATCAAAGGTTAAGTTGAAAATTTACTGCCATTACTCCACCCTGCCTCATGCCACCTTCACAGGGGCAGTGCTGGCTGGAGCAAAGTACTACAGGGCTTGAAGTTCAGATTGCAACATGAGAGGCTTCCTGTTCTGCTTGCTGCTGTTGGGTTCTGGCTCTCAGGTGCTGGCTCTTTGCTGAGGGGGAGGGCTGCAGGGGTTTAACTCCTGGCTGCTGCTGCTCACTGCTGTGCTTCTTTCTGCAAACAGCCTCAGGTCAGTGTGCATTATGGGATCTCCTTTGGATTCAGCTCTGTTGATGCTGTCTCAAGTCCTTATCTCAACCCAGAGGGTTTTTTGATTCGTGTGTGTGTTATTTTTCTCTCCTTTCTGTTTTGGGGGGAACAGGCAGCTTAACCTCTTCTCAGCTCTGCAACCTGTTCCAGCCCCAGAGTGGAAAGCCAACAGAAGCTTTCTGAGTTCTTCCAAAGATCTCCATGAGCTTCCCCCTGCACCCTCCAAAGATCCCAAAAGTCAGTCCTAGGACCATCCAAATCCCAAACACCTAAGATCACCTGAAAGCCCCTGAAGAATGCCTCCGAGATGCCACTCAGGACTCCTCTGAGAACCTCATTTTCTCCTCCTTGAGCTGGACACACAGCTCCACCCCATCCCTTGGGAGCAAATGCCCCCAAAATTTGGGCACTGAGGCAGGGATATCTGAAATAAAAGCAAACAGAGAGGATTTGGGTAACTTTGGGGGTTTATTGACACAATTGGTCAATGGACAGAGGATTTCTTCCCCCAGGGAGACACAAAGCATTGGGGAAGGACCAGACAGACCCTGGCAAAGCCCTGCCCAGCTCCACTGGGAGCTCCAGCTGTGCCGACTCAGCACTGTAATTGTTCTCATTAGCAATAATTGGTGTTCAGAAGGGCAGGAGGTGTTTGCTGCTGCTGGTGCCCCCTGTCCCTGAGAAGTGCAAAGGAAAAAGGGATGATTTTGGTGCTGGAAAGGCTCTCTCAGAGGGGTCACGATTACCCAACAGATTCTAGGTGGATGTGTGCCCCCCCCACCCCCCCAGTGCAGGCTGCTCTCTGGTGTGGGTGCAGCGGTGGTTGTTGAGGCCTGTTTTCTGGGTGAAGCTCTTACCGCAAGCAGCACAAGTGAAAGGCTTCTCACCGGTGTGGGTGCGGCGGTGACCAATGAGATTGCCCCTCTGGCTGAAGCGCTTAACACAGTCAGCACAGGTGAAAGGTTTCTCACCGGTGTGGGTGCGGTGGTGGTCAACGAGAGTGCCCCTACGGCTGTAGGCCTTACCGCACTCAGCACAGCTGAAAGACTTCTCACCAGTGTGCCCACGACGGTGCTCAGTGAGAGTGCCCTTGGTGGTGAAGCTCTTGCCGCAGTCGGCACAGCTGTAGGGCTTCTCACCGCTGTGGATGAGTTGTTGCTGGATTAATGCACTCAGCACAGGGGAACAGATGCTCTCTGGTGTGGATGCGGCGATGGATGGTGAGAGTGGAGCTGTGTTTGAAGCTCTTGCCGCAGTCCCTGCAGCTGAAGGCCTTCTCAGTGGTGTGGGTGAGGTTGTGTTGCCTAAGACGAGAGATCTCCCTGAAGCGCTTGCCACAGCTGTCACAAGAGAAGGGCTTCTCGCCAGTGTGGGTGAGGCAGTGCTGGGTGAGGTGGTAGCGCTGGGTGAAGCTCTGGCCGCAGTCAGCACAGGTGACTGGTTTCTCTCTAGTGTGGGTGCGGCGGTGCTGGATGAGCTTTGAGTTCCAGCTGAACCTCTTGCCACAGTCACCACAGACGAAGGGCCGGGTGCCAGGTTGGGGGCAGCGGTGCTTCACTGGCTCTGAGCTACCTGGGAAGCTCTGCCCACACTCAAGGCACTGATTCAGCTGTTTCAGTAACACTGAGGGACCTCCTCTGGCTTCATCCTCCTCCATACATTCCTCCCCCTCATCGTGGTCACCTTCATCATCATCATCATCCTCCTCTTCATAGTCATCATTCTTCACAACATCATCCTCCATCTTCTCCTCTTTTTCCTCCTCCTCTGCCTTGGGACTGCACTTGGGCTTCTCCAACTTGATCTCTGGGTGGTGCTGCTTCTCCTCCCAGCTTTTGTCTGGGTCCTTCTGTGAGGCCATACTGTGGCAGGAAGGGGTCACAGCTCTGCAATAGGAAAGATGGAAGCACCTGAGTCCAGGACCTCAAACTCTCAGATCCTGCCTGGGTCAAGACAGTCCCTGAATCCCCAAACCTCCCAACACCCAGCTGGAGGAGAGAATGCAGAGGGGACCTCAAACCTTCAGTTTCTGCCACAGTGTGGGCACAGACCTCTAATACCTGTGCTGAGACCCCAGGTTCCTCTGATCAGTGCCCTAAGCTACCCTACAACTTACAAGTGGTCTTGTCCCACTCTCCTTGAGCCTGGTGGCATAGGCAGAGTAGTTCCTGGCCCAGGCCCTGTCCTTTGATCTCCCCTGGCTCAGACAATGAAGGCAGCAGCACTGACCAAGGAACACCAAACCACCTTTAACCTTCTCCCACCACCCTCCAGATCCCAACCCCCAAACATCACCTCCTGCTCACAACTGACCCCCAGCAGCCTGGAGCATTCCTCAACTCCCACAACACCTGATGTGCTTCAGAGCTCCTGGAGAGATGAAATATGCTGGACAGGAGGAGGTGGAGGAGGTTGGGAGCTGCCCTGGGGACCTAGGATCCTGCTGTTAACCCACTCTGGGTTTCTTACCTGTTGGGCTGCTCCAAGGGACAGATCTGCAAACTGCTATTCAGCAAACAGGGGAGATAGGACTCAGCCCCTGCAAGAGAGCAGCAAAGGGCTCAGAGAGCACTGACCTGCAAGGGATGGCTCAGCACTGCCCAGGACCACACAGCACAGCTCAGCCTTGCTGGGGGCAGCTCCCAAGCCCAGCAGCACAGCCACAGCACACAGCCAGGGCTGATCAAGATGGGAGGCCTCAACAACTGCAGACTCAGCTCCTTGCCCAGCACACAACCCCCAGCACACAGCTGCAGGTCAGCACCACAACACAGCTGCCTCCACACAGCCTCTCCCAGGCCTTGCCTAAAGCTTCCTCCCACTGCCTGACCAGGGCTCTGCTGCCTGCAGCTGCATTTGCCAGCACATCTTGCTCTGGTCCCAACTCTCCTCCCTGGCCCTGCCCCCACCACACCCACTCTGTGCTCAGCTCTGCCCTGCACACACCTCTGCTGCCCACTCCCCAAGAGAAGATCAACAAGCCTTGCGACAGGCAACAAGTGGTGCCGAAAACCCCGGAATCCGCCTGGATTCGGGTGAACGGCGGCCGGAGCGGCTGGACCAGCCCAGCGGGGAGGACGCTCCAATGGAACTCCAAGGGGGAGGGGACCCCTTGTGAAGAGTCGTATCAAAATTCCCCAGGACCCGCAAGGAATAGAGGATACAAGTTCTGAAGGACCCACAGGGGCAGGGGAACCCTTGTGATGGTCGCGTTGTGAAGAGTCAGATTCCCCAGGACCCGTGGAGAGCATGGAAGCTCTCATGAAGGTCGTATCACAATTACATAAGCAGTGGGGTATTGATTGTAAGCCTAAAGATTTTACTCTCACTGTTGCAAGGCTTGTACAACTTGGGGTCATTGACCAGCCGGTGGATGTTCTCCACCCGGAGGTGCGGGAGAAGTGCACTAAAGCGTTATCCGAGGAGACAAAGTCCTCGGGCTGTGGGAAACATCTTAAGTCGTGGGGGAGAGTTGGGCAGGCTCTGCCGAAAGCTATGCAGCAGCAGCAAACCTGGAAGGCAGCAAGAGAATATTTACTGGCTGCTCCAAAACTGGGAGTCAGGGCGGCCACGCAGACTCAGCTCCTCCCAGACAGTGATGGTTCTGCGGAGTTTAAACAACCATGGGAGAGCTGCACACCCCCTCCGTCCCTAAAACCCCCACCCCCTCAACCCCCGAGCCCCAGCCCCCCTAAGGAGGAACAGAGCTGCGCCCTGCCCTCTTGGGGTGAGCTGCTTGAGGAAGCCAGGGGAGCCAAAGCGAGGTCGAGGCCACCACCCTACACACCCAAAGATGGCAACGACAAACAAAGGGAAGGGCGGGGCGAGGATGCTCGGGGCGGGAGCAGGGAGGAGGCGCTGCAACTAACGTGCGCTCGCAAGCAGGAAGGGGAGTGAGAAGGACAAAGGCTGTGGAGACAAGCGGGGAGGGGAGGTGGGTGTGAGCGAGGGGCGGAGAGCCAATCAGAGTGACCATCTGGAAAACACCCCGCCGAGTGGAAGGCGGGACGAGCCAAGGAGGAGGGAGCAACCCGCCCACAAGGGGAGCGGGAGGGACCAGACTCCGAGCAGGAGGTGGGATGAGCCAATGGGGAGGGAACAGCCCACCCGCAAGGGAAGCGGGCAGGGCCAAAGCACAACAAAACAGTACAGGGACCCAGAAGTAAGCAGTCAGTCGAGCTCTGACTCCGGCTCAGACACTAGCTGGGACGAGCGGCTCTGTGACCGTTTGAGGTTGTGCCTTTAAGAGAGAGACAGTGTTGGGAACACTCTGGCTGAATGTTTTGGTACCAAAACAAAAACACTGAGATATTCTAAACTAATTTCATTGGTAGATGGGCAGAATGCAACTTTAAGTTGTAGGGCAGTTGGAATTTTTGGGAGTTTCAGCCTGTTCTGCCGTGCCAGCCTGATCTGCTGCTCTGCCTGCCTGCTTCTCAGCAAACTAAGTGAAGCTGACCTTGAGATAAGCAAAACTAATTCTGCATGTGCTTTTTCAAGCCTAATAACATCTCCTTTCCTTACTAACTGCCTTTCTTTCTCTCTCTAACCCCTTTTTGGGAAAAAAGGGAGGTAGGGGGGGAGAGAGAGGGTTACAGGGAGGGAAACCCTCCTTGAGAAGGGAATTTTGTTGTGTTATTTTTCTTTGCTGTATATTTCTGTATATATTTTGTAAATACCTGTATAGATTGTGTTATATATAACCTGCTTTCTATATGTGCTTGTAAATATAGCTTTGCTTCTCCGACTGAGTTTAGCTGTGGTCTCTTTCTTTGTGGGGGAGGGAGAGCTAGGCCCTCTCTCAACCTACCACAGGCTCCCATCTGATTACAGCTCAGAGGAGGAGGAAATGGGGGTAGAATCGTGAAGGGAAAAAATCCCTCTGACAGATTGGAGGAAAATAAATGACAGGCTCCCATTTGATATAAAGCAAACTTGTAGATCGATTTTTGACGGGGCTGTGAGTTTCTGTTCACAGGACTGGATCATCAGACACCCCCTTGACCAGTATACCCCGGTGGCAAGAGAACTCAACAAGTCAGCAAGCACCCTATCCAAGCCTGGGAGCCCCACACTGGAAGAACATAGACAACAGCAAAATAGCCTCCGCGGAGGGGAGCTACAATGCCTTTGTGTGATCTTGATTCTAGGACCTATTGCTGTGGGACGGGCAGAATCAGATTACCGCAGTCACCAGGCCCATCAACCATTCAAATGGACATTGTCTCAAGGGGAACGATCCACGGTCGTGAGAACTATAATAACAACAGGAGCCCCCAGTTTTAAGGTTACAATGTGTGTTAGTGAACGCGAAGGGAGTGTGTGAGAGGGAAGCCCCACCGTTTTACATGTGCCCTAGATCCAACCCTGGAAAACCGTATTGCAATCGGCCAGGACACTACTTTTGTGCATACTGGGGTTGTGAGACAATTGCCCCCATGTGGATCAGAAAGCCCCTCGACCCCTACTTAAATGTATCCTGGAACCCTGTTGTATGCAGACCGGAGGTGGGGCTTGCTATAGACGCTCAGGGAACGCTTCACGTTTCTAGGTGTAACTGTAACAAATGGAGCCTGAATGTCACCCAATTTCAGGACCCCAGTTGGCTTGTAGGGAGGTGTTGGGGATTTCAGTATGATGAAACAGGAAAGGACAGAGGTGGGTTGATTACTATGAAGAAGGAGCAGATTCAGAATGATCCAGTGCCAGTAGGTCCTCACCAAGCCTTGAAGGTAAAATCTGAGAGTAACACTAAAAGCACCAGTCTAAGCCTAGCCATAAGCACTCTAAACGAGAACATTCACTTAAGATTCCAGCAAACCCTGGAATTAGAGATACTCAAACTGAACTAACACTGGAATAGAATTGTTTAGGATTGTTATATTTTAGTTAATTTAGTTATATATATAGGGATCATTATATTTTAAGTACTCTAGTTATGTATAGAGAGGGGGGAATTGTGGATAGCCAGGGTCCGGCGGCCGGAAGATCACACACTGTACGGATAGATAAGGTCTCCCCTAATAGCCAATAGTGCCCAGGTCATGATGCAAGCAGATGGAAATGGCATTGTAAACCCAGGTTATAACATGTGATGACACCTGGCAATAAATGCCTTTTGCCATCCACCACATTGGTGTCTGCATGCTGATGGACCGAGTGACCTGGGGTGTGGTCACCATGTCGCTCCTGAACCAGGTTGCCGCACCTCCCACAGGCAATTAGCCTCGTGACAGGCAACAGACAGCACTGCTAGCAAGAATCCCAGGCAATCCCAAGGGCAGACTAGGAGCCCAGAGGGCAAACCCAAACCTTTCCCCTCCCCACAGGACTCTCTCCCATCTCCCATTCTTGCCAGCACCTCCAGCACCTAAGATGCATTGGCTCTGGGGCAGCTTCCTCACACAGCCACACAATTGCCTGGCCTGGGAAAGACCTCTCTGAGCACTGAGGCCAACTGCCAGCCCCAACACCACCAGGGACACCAAACCATGGCCCCATGGCCACCCCTTGCTGCAACACCTCCAGGCATGGCCACTCCACTGCCTCCCTGGGCAGCCTCTGCCAGGCCCTGACCACTCTGGCACCAAACTCATTCCTCCTCCTCTCCAACCTAAGCCTCCCCTGCCACAATTTCAGGACACTTCCTCTCCTGCTAGCACCTGAGACTAGGCACAAGAGCCCAACCCCCACCTCACTGCAGCCTCCTTGCAGGCAGCTCCAGAGGCCAAGGAGGTCTCCCCTCAGCCTCTTCTCCACACTAAACACCCACAGCTCCCTCACCTGCTCCTCTCTGCCCTGCTCTCCAGACCCTGCCCCACCTTTCTTGCCCTTCTCTGCACCTGCTCCAGACCCTCAAAGTCCTTGGAATCAAGGGCCCAAAACTGACCTCAGCATTCCAGGGGTGGACTCCCCAGGGCCCAGGACAGGACAATCCCAGCCCTGTCCCTGCTGGACACAGCAGTGCTGAGACTTGCAGAGTGCAGGGTTGGGCTTTGAGGTAGAGCTAGGCCTAAAGTGTCCAAATTCTGGCACCTTGAGGGCCTAAAATGGCCAAACTGGGGTAAAACTTGACTTAGACTTGGCCTAAAGTGGCCAAATTGGGGCAAGTCTGACCTAATTGGGCCATTCTAGGCCCAGATTAGGGTAAAGATGGGCTTAATCTGGGTCTAAAATGGCCAAAGTGGGGCAGTTCTGACTTAATCTAGGCCTAAAATGGCCAAACTGGGGCAATTCTGACTTAATCTGAGCCTAAAATGGCCAAGTTATGGCAATTCTGATTTAATTTGCCCACTTTAGGCCCAGTTTAGGGCAGCTTTGAGTCCATTCCACCACTTTAAGCCCACTTTAGGGCACCTTCCAGCCCATTCCACCACTTTAGGCCCAGTTTAGGGCAACCTTGAGTTCATTCCACCACTTTAAGCCCAGCTCCTGGCCACTCAGCCTTACTTGAGCCACCTCAGTCCCACTTTAGGCCACCTCCCATTACCCTTCCAAGCCCTCTGGGGTGGCTTTCAGGCCACTCCCAGGCCTGCTCGGGCAGCTTAAACCACGCTCAGGCAGCTTAAACCCAGCTCAGGCAGCTACTGTGAGGGGCTTGGGCTGGGCAGGGTCCTAGCGCCGCCTGCTTAGGCTCACGGGGGCTAGGAGGGGCTTGAATTGGGCAGGGTCTGGGGGGCTAGGAGGGGCTTAAGGCCGCGCAGGGTCCTAGCACCGCCCACCGAGGGGCTTAAGGGGGATGGCTAGGAAAGCCCCCCTCGGAGCCTCTCTGCCCTCCCCCCCCAGGACCTCTTTGCCCTCCCCTTGGGGGTCCCTTCTGCTCCCCCCGGCGCTGAAGCCCCCCCGGAGCTTCCTCACCCTCCCTCCAGGACCTCTTCGCCCTCCCCCCGGGGCTGAAGCCCTCTCGGAGCCCCCCCTGGGACCTCTTTGCCCTCCCCCCCGGGGGCTGAAGCCCTCTCGGAGCCTCTCTGCCCTCCCCCCCGGGGCAGCCTCTTGACAGCCCTCAGCGAGCCCCGGGACCGAGCTCGGGGGAGAGGGTTCGGACTCCCCCTAGGGACCACACCGAGGCCTTAAGGGAGCCTCCGCTGCCCCTCGGAGCCTCCCCGGGGGCCGGTAGGGACCGAGTCAGCCCCAGCCCGGCCCCGCCGCGGCCCCGGCCCGGCCCCGCCGCAGCCCCGGCCCGGCCCCGCCGCAGCCCCGGCCCGGCCCCGGCCCGGCCCCGCCGCAGCCCCGGCCCGGCCCCGGCCCGGCCCCGCCGCAGCCCCGGCCCCAGCCCAGCTCCGCCGCAGCCCCGGCCCCGGCCCGGCCCCGCCGCAGCCCCGGCCCGGCCCCGCCGCAGCCCCGGCCCGGCCCCGGCCCGGCCCCGCCGCAGCCCCGGCCCGGCCCGGCCCCGCCGCAGCCCCGGCCCGGCCCCGGCCCGGCCCCGCCGCAGCCCCGGCCCGGCCCCGGCCCGGCCCCGCCGCAGCCCCGGCCCGGCCCCGGCCCGGCCCCGCCGCAGCCCCGGCCCGGCCCGGCCCCGCCGCAGCCCCGGCCCGGCCCCGCCGCAGCCCCGGCCCCTGCCCGGCCCCGCCGCAGCCCCGGCCCGGTCCCGCCGCAGCCCCGGCCCCGGCCCGGCCCCGCCGCAGCCCCGGCCCCAGCCCGGCCCCGCCGCAGCCCCGGCCCCGGCCCGGTCCCGCCGCAGCCCCGGCCCCGGCCCGGCCCCGCCGCAGCCCCGGCCCGGTCCCGCCGCAGCCACTTCCGGTCGCGGCCGGAGCCGCGGAGGGAGGCCCCGGGAGGGAGCCGGGGGGAGAGGCTGAGCCCTACGGCAGCTATGGAGCCGCGGCCGGAGGCGAGGGAGGAGGACGAGGAGGAGGAGGAGGAGGAGGAAGAGGAGGAAGGGCAGCGGCGGTGGCTGGAGCCGGCGGCTGCGGGTGAGGAGGGAGGGGAAGGTGCAGGCCGCGCCGGATCCCCGGCCTCGCGTAGGCGCCGCGGCCGGGCAAGGGAGGGGGGGGGGGGGGCGGGTAGGGGGAGGAGGGAAGGTGGGGATGGAAGGAGGAGGGGGAGAGGGGAAGGGGGAGGTGGAAAAGAGGAGAGGGGGAATGGGGAGAGAAGGATGAGAGGAAGGAGGAGGGTGGGGGTAGGGGTGGGAAGGGAGGCTTGAAGGGGGTGGAAGGGGTTGGGAGAGAGCTTGGAAGGGGCTGGAAGAGGCCCTCAAGGGCATGAAAGAGGTTGGGAGAGGCCTTGAAGGGCATGGAAGAGGCCTTGGAGAGCATGGAATGGGTTGGAAGGGACCTTGAAGGGCATGGAAGAGGTCTTGAAGGTCCTGGAATGGGTTGGAAGGGAATGGGCATGGAAGAGGTTGGAAGAGAGCTTGGAAGGGGTTGGAAGAGGTCTTGGAGGGCATGGAATGGGTTGGAAGGGAGCTTGGAGGCCATGGAAGAGGTTGGGATGGAGCTTGAAGGTCTTGGGCTGGCTTGGAAGAGGTCTTGGAGTGGGTTGGGAGAGGGCTTCAAGAGCATGGAATGGGTTGGAAGCCATCTGGGGGAGATCAGAGTGTGGGGTGGAAGCCATCTTGGGGAGGTCAGTGGGATGCAAGAGGTTGGGAGAGGTCTTGGGATGGGTTGGAAGAGGTCTTGGAAGTCCTGGGGTGGGTTGGGAGAGGTCCTCAAGGTCATGGAAGAGGTCTTGGAGATCTTGGGTTGGGTTGGAAGAGGTCTTGGAGGTCCTGGAAGGGGTTGGGAGAGGTCTTGGAATGGGTTGGAAGCCATCTTGGGGAGGTCACCTTGGGCTGGAAGCCATCTTGGGGAGGTCTTTGAGGTCCTGGAATGGGTTGGAAAAGGTCTTTGAGGGCATGGCAAGGGTTGGGAGAGGGTGTGAAGGCCCTGGAGTGGGTTGGGTCCTCTCCCTGAGCAGGTCCAAGCAGGCCTGGCCGGGTCAGGGTCATTGTCCACCTGGACCTGGATTGCTTCTACGCCCAAGTGGAGATGCTTCGAGATCCCAGGCTGAGAGGAAGGCCTCTGGGTAGGAAGCTCTCCGGGGGCTTGGGGGTCATGGGAGAGGCCTTGGAGGACCTCCAAGGCGAGCTGCAGGCCCTCTGCTGGTGGCCCAGCCCTGCCCCACCCCTCGCAGGGGTCCAGCAGAAGGCCTTGGTGGTGACCTCCAACTATGAGGCCAGGGAGCAGGGGGTGACGAAGCTGCTGAGCCTGCAGGAGGCCTGCAGGAGATGTCCTGACCTCACCCTGGTCAGGGGAGAAGACCTCAGGCCCTACAGGGAGATGGCCTCCAAGGTCACAGGTGGGGGGAAAGGCCAGCAGGAGGGGGAGGGGAAGGGTAGAGGGCCTCAAGTGGAGGCTCCCTCCCCCCTCCCTCCCCCCTCCCTCCCCCCTCCCTCCCCCCCCCCTCCCCCCTCCCTCCCCCCTCCCCCCTCCCCCTCCCCTCCCCCTCCCCTCCCTCTCCCCTCCCCCTCCCCTCCCCCTCCCCTCCCCCTCCCCTCCCCCTCCCCTCCCCCTCCCCTCCCCCTCCCCTCCCCCCTCCCCTCCCCCTCCCCTCCCCCTCCCCCTTCCCCTTCCTCCCCCCTTCATCCCCCTCCCTCCCCAGATCTCCTGCTGACCTTCTGCCCCCTGGTGGAGCGCCGGGGCCTGGACGAGGCCTTTCTGGACGTCACCCAGCTGGTGGAGAGGAGGCTCCAGGAGCTCCTCCAGGCCCCAGGGCCTCTCCACCTCCCTGTCCCAGGCCACATCTACAACCACCAAGGTGAGGCTCCCCTCCCTCCAGGCCCCTCCAGGGCCTTCTCCCCACCCTCCCCTCAGGTCGTCTTCTCCTTCCAGGTCTGCAGGTGGTTCGGGGAGGTCAGGGAGGAGGAGGTCAAGGAGGAGGTCAGGGAGGAGGAGGAGGTCAGGGAGGAGGAGGTCAAGGAGGACCTAAGAGAGAAGGAGAACCTCATGGAGGACCTTGAGGCTCCTCAGTCCTGGGCCAGATCCTCCTGGAGCTCCTCCTTGATCCCCTCTGGAGCCCTGCAAGGACCTTTTGGAGGCCACCACCTGCCAGCCTCTCGACCCTGAGAGCCTCCTCCAAGGCCCTCCCTAGAGGGCGGTTGGAGCTCTGAGGTCCTCCCTTCCCTCCCTCCCTCCTCTTCCTCCTCCTCAGCTCTCAACCTCTTGGACCTCAACCACCTGAGGTTGCTCCTGGGCTCCCAGCTGGCAGAAGACTTCAGGAGGGCCTTGGCCTCCACCTTGGGCCTCACAGCCTCTGCTGGGGTGGCCACCAGCAAGGTCCTCTCCAAGCTGGTCTCTGGCACCTTCAGGCCCAACCAGCAAACCCTCCTCCTGCCTGAGAGCTCTGCAGCCCTCCTGGAGGGCCTGGAGGACCTCCAGAAGGTTCCTGGTGAGGCCTTGGGGGGCAGGGGGGGGGGGAGGGAGAGAGGGGGAGGACCTCCCAGGAGGTCCTCCAGGAGGAGGAGGTCCTGACTGGGTGGTTCCTCCCCAAAGGGCCACCAGAGGTGGAGGTTGCTCCAAGCTGGTGGCCTCCAGGCCCTGGAGGAGGCCCTTGGCTGAGGTCCTCCTTGGCCTCCAACCCCACCTGGAAGGACCTGAGGAGGAGGAGGTCCTGGCTGGGTGCTCCCTCCCTGAAGGCCTTCTCCCTTGGCCTCCTGCAGGGATTGGCCCCAAGACCTCCCAAGGCCTCCAGAGGCTGGGGGTGAGGACCATCTCTGAGCTCCAGGAGGTTCCCCTTGGACTCCTGGAGAGGGCCTTTGGCCCTTCTGCAGCTCAGAAGCTCCAGAGGCTGAGCCATGGAGAGGATGAAGCTCCTGTGACCCCTTCAGGGCCACCTCAGGTGAGGAGGAGGAGGTCCAGAGGTGGTGGTGGAAAGCTTGGAGGCCAGCTCCAGGTCCACCTCAGGGGTGGTGAAGGCTGCAGGGGCCCTGAGGCTCTGGGAGAGCTTCCAGGGGCTCCTTGGCCACCACCTCCTGTGGGTGGCTTGGAGCAGCTCCAAGGCTTCCACCTGGAGGCCCAGCAGGGTTGGGTTTCTCCTTCCCAGTCTCTGAGTGAGGAAGACTCCTTCAGGAGCTGCTCCTCAGTGCAGGAGGTGAAGAGGAAGGTGGAGGAGCTGCTCCCAGACCTCTTGGCCAGGTGAGGAGGGCCTGGGTTGGGTGGGGAGAGGGCTTGGACGGCATGGAAGAGGTTGGGAGAGGTCTTGGAGGTCATGGGAGAGGTCTTGGGTTGGGTTGGGAGAGGTCTTGGAGGTCATGGGAGAGGTCTTGGAGGTCTTGGGTTGGGTTGGGAGAGGTCTTGGTGGAGTCTTCTCCTTTGGGCCACCCCAAGGGTGAAGAAGGATGGGAGGAGACCCCAGACCATGAGGTTGACCATCAGGAAGGTGACCAAGGAGAAGAGGTCCCCCAGGGAGAGCAGGCAGTGTCCTGTCCCCCCCCAGCTCCTCCAGGGGCTTGAAAGAGGTAGGAGATGGGGCTGGAGGCATCTAGAACCTGGAAGGGACCTCCAGGAGGTTGGAACCATCTAGAACTTGACCCTTCCTGGTCCTGGCCCTTCTCCTAGGTAGCTCCAAGCTCCTCCAGGCCTTGGTGGAGGCCCTGCTGAAGCTCTTCCAGAAGCTGGTTGACCTCTCCCACCCTTTCCAGCTGAGCCTCCTCAGCATCACCTTCTGCAACTTCCAAGAGGCCCCCAAGAAGGACAAAGAGTCCATTGGGTTCTACCTCCAGGAGAGGGCCTGGGGAGGAGGAGGGCCTGGGAAGGGCCTGAGGGTAAGGAGGTTGGGGTGGGAGAGGCCTTGGAGGGCGTGGGAGAGGGCTTGGAGGTCCTGGGTTGAGTTGGGAGAGGTCCTGGAGGGCATGGAAGAGCTCTTGGAGGGCATGGAGGAGGTTGGGAGAGGTCTTGGAGAGCATGGAAGAGATCTTGGAGGGCATGGGTTGGGTTGGGAGAGGTCCTGGAGGGCATGGAAGAGATCTTGGAGGGCATGGGTTGGGTTGGGAGAGGTCCTGGAGGGCATGGAAGAGATCTTGGAGGGCATGGGTTGGGTTGGGAGAGGTCCTGGAGGGCATGGAAGAGGTCTTGGAGGTCATGAAGGAGGTAGGGAGAGGTCTTGGAGGGCATGGAAGAGATCTTGGAGGTCCTGGAAGGGGCTGGGAGAGGTCTTCTCCACGGTCTCTCTTTTGTTGGCCCAGGATGATGTCTCAGCTGGTGGAGAGGAGGAGAGCTCCAGGCAGGAGACCTTCTCCAGGCCTCCAAGCCCCAAAGGCAGGAAGCTTGGGGAGGAGAAGCTGGGAGGTCTTGAGGTCCAGAGCTGGCCAGAGGATCAGGTGGCACCTCCCGGAGGTCCTCTCCTGGCTGGAGGAGGTCCTGAGCCCCCTGGCAGGCAAGAACTTCCTCCTGAGGTGGACCTGGAGACCTTCTCTGAGCTCCCTCCAGAGCTCCAGGAGGAGCTGCTGGTGGAATGGAAGAGGCCAGGAGGGCAGAGGCCAACTGGAGGAGCTCCAAGGAGCCCTGGGGGGCGAAGAGGAGCTCCAAGGAGCCCTGGGGGGCGAAGAGGAGCTCCAGGCTCAAGCCAGGCCAACACTTTGTGGAGGTACTTCCAAGCTGGGGGGCAAGGAGAAGACAACTCCAAGGAGGGACACCTTGGGAGGTAGCTTTGGAGAGGAGGAGGAGGAGGAAGGAGAGGACTCCCAAAGGCGGCTGGGCCCTCCAAGGGCTTGGGGAAGGAGGGCGTGGGATGGGGTGGGAGAGGTTCTCGGGGTCATGGAAGAGGTCCTGGAGGTCATGGGTTGGGTTGGAAGAGTTCTTGGAGGTCCTGGAAGGGGGTGGGAGAGGTCTTGGAATGGGCTGGAAGCCATCTTGGGGAGGTCATTATGGGCTGGAAGCCATCTTGGGGAGGTCATTATGGGCTGGAAGCCATCTTGGGGAGGTCACTGTGGGGGAGAAACCACCTTGAGAAGACCACTTTGACTCCTGCCCCCCTTTTGCCGCCTCCTGCCCCCCTTTGGCCGCCACCCCAACCCCTCCCCCCCAATAAACCTCTCCTTGCAGCCTCTCCTGGACCTCCTTCAACCTCAGCGAAACCTCCCCCGGGGCCTAATGGAGGGCGGGGCGCGGGGGGGGAAGGGTTCTGAAGCCTCCAGTTAGGAACTGGGAGGACTGGGACGGACTGGGAGCGACTGGGGGGAGTCAGGGGATCGCCTTCAGCCCGGCGATGCCCGCGGGAAGCCTTACTGGCAGCCAGGAAGCAGCCGGAGCTCAAAGCCCGCCCAAAGCGGAGCCCCCCCCAGGCTCCCGGCCGCCATCTTGGGGTCGGGCCGGGGTCGCTCCGGGCCGGGGGGGGGGTCGGCGCTCCGAGGCCCGGAGGCTTAAATCGGGGAGGCGAAAAGCGGCGAAAAAGGCGCAAAAAGCTGCGAGAGGGAAGCCCAAACTCTTCCGAAGCGCCCTGCGAAGGGAGGGAAGCTGAAGGGGCCGCCGGCCGCTTTCCCGCCGCCGGCGCCCCGAGGGGAGCTCCGCGGCCGCCATCTTGGGGGGGAGCGGCGGCGACCTCCGGGCCTGGGGCCGCGGCAGAAAGCAGCTCCCGGAGGTAAGGGAGGGAGGGAAGGGGCTCGGGGGGGAGGAAGGGGAGACGCCGGGGGAGGTGCTGAGGGGGTTTGGGGAGGGGGGCGAAGGAGAAAGGTGGGGGGGAGGGGGGGGGTTGCTAGGCCTTGGGTTGGGCCCGGGGGGGGAGGTCCGGGGGGGGTCCAGGGGGGTTCAAAGGGGTCCAGGGGGGTTCAAAGGGGTTCAAAGGGGTCCAGGAACGATCCAGGGGGGTCCGGGGGGGGTTCAAAGGGGTTCAGGGGGGGTCTGAGGGGTCCGGGGGGGTCTAGAGGGGTTCAAGGGAGGTCCTAAGGGGTCTAGAGGGGGTCCAGAGGGGTTCCAAGGGGTCCAGGAAGGGTCCTAAGGGATCCAGGAGGGGTCTAGGGGGGGTTCAAAGGTGTCTAGGGGCAGTCCTGAGGGGTCCAGGGGGGGTCAGGAGGGGTCCACAGGGGTCTATGGGGGACCTAAGGGGTCCAGGGGCAGTCCAGAGGGAACTTAAGGGGTCTAGGAGAGGTTCAAAGGGGTCCAGGGGGGGTCTAGAGGGGTTCAGGGGGGGTTCAGAAGGGTTCAAAGGGGTTCGGGGTGGGTCCAGAGGGGTTCAAAGGGGTCTAGGAGGGGTCCAGAGGGGTCCAGGGCGGGTTCAAAGGGGTTCAGGGGGGGTCCAGAGGGGCTCAGGAGGGGTCTGGGGGGGTCCAGAGTGGTCGGGGGGGGTTCAAAGGGATCCAGGAGGGGTCTAGGGGGGTTGAAAGGGGTCCAGGGCGGGTCCAGGTGAGTTCAAAGGGGCCCGGGGGGGGGGGCAGAGGGGTCCTAATAGGTCCAGGGGGGGTTCAAAGGAGTCTAGGAGGGGTTCAAAGGGGTCCAGGTGGGGTCCAGAGGGGACCAGGGGGGTTCAGAGGGGTTCAGGAGGGGTCTTAAAGGGTCCAGGGGGGGTTCAAAGGGGTCCAGGGGGGTCTAGGGGGATCCGGGGTGGGGGGGGGCCAAGGGGGGTCCAGAAGAGTTCAAAGGGGTCTAGAGGAAAAGGAGGAGGAAGAGGAGGCCTTGGAGGCTTCTTTTCTGGGCTCCAAGGTGGAAATGCTGCGGAAGTTCCTGGAGGATTGCTGGGAAGTAAGAAAGGGGGAGGGGGAAAAGGGGGGAGGGGGTGGGGAAGAGGAAAAGGATGGGGGAGGAAGGGGAGGGGGGGGGAAAGGGGGGAAAGAGGGAAAGGAAAGGGAAAGAGGGAAGGAAAAGGGAAAGGAAGGGAAAAGAGAGCAGGAAAAGGAGGAAAAAGAAGGGGAAGGGGGGGAAGGAGGGCAGGAACAAGGAAGGGGAAGGGGGGGAAGGAGGAGAGGGGAAGGGGGGGAGGGAAAGGAAGGGGAAGGGGGGAAGGGAAAGGAAGGGGAGCCTTTCTGGAGTGGTTTTCTTCCCTAGAGCTCTGCAGCCCAGCTGCAGGTCTGCTGTTGCTTGAAGCTCTTGCTGGTTGTTTTGTGCAGCCTTGGGTGTTGGATCAGTCTCTTGGCTCAGTTTGGTCCTTTCTCTTGGGGCCAGGTTCAGCTCCCTTGGGTTTGGCAGCTGAGCACAGCTTGAGGCTTTTGCTGCAATGGTTTCTGTGCTGGCAGCATTCTGTGCTGCCAGCTGGAGTGCTGTGTGCAGCTCTGGTGCCCCCAGGAGGGGCAGGAGGTTGAGCTTGGGAGCTGGGTCTTGAGCTTGGGTGTGGGTCTGAGCTTGGGGGCTGAGTCTGTGCTTTTTATTTGAGTGTGAGCTCGGGGTCTGGTTGTTAAGCTTGAGAAGTGGTTCTGACCTTAGTTGCTGGCTCTTGGGCTTGGGGGCTGGCTCTGGGCTAGGGAAGTGGTCCTGGGCTTGGGGGCTGCTTTTTGAGCCTGGGGCAGGCTCTGACCTTGGGAATGGGTTCTGACCTTGCTGCTTCTCAAGCTCAGGGGCTGGGCTCAGGGATTGGGGCTGGGCTCAGGGGCTGGGTCTGAGCTTGGGAGGAGGTTCTGAGCTTAGTTGCTGGCACTGAGCTGGGGGCTGGGGGCTGCTGTTTGTGCTTGGGGGCTGGGTCTGACCTTGGGGAGTGGTTCTGACCTTAGTGGCAGGCTCTCGGGCTCGGGGGCTGGGTCTCTTATTCTTGAGCTTGGGGGCTGCTTCTGAGCATGGGAGCTGATTCTTGAGCTTGGGAAGTGGTTCTGACCTTAGTGGCTGGCTCTGAGCCTGGCAGCTGAGTCTGCACTTTTGATGTGAGTGTGAGCTTGGGGGCTTCTGACCTTAGTTGCTGGTTCTTGAGCTAGAGGTACTGGTGCTGGGCTCGGGAAGTGGTTCTGGGCTTGGGGTCTGAATCTGATCTTGGGTGCTGGTTCTTGAGCTTGCAGTGTGGTTCTCATCTTAGTTTCTGGCTCTGTGCTCAGGTTCTGGGCTTGGGAGCTGGTTCCTGAGTTCAGGGGCTGGCTCTGGGCTTGGGGACTGGGTCTGAGCTTGGTGGATGGCTCTTGAGCTTGGGAAGGTGTTCTGACCATGCGGCCTGGCTCTTGGGCTCAGGGCCTGGCTCTTGAGCTCAGGGGCTGGGTCTGAGCTTGGGGGCTGGTTCTTGAGCTTTTGAAATGGTTCACAGTATCACCAAGGCTGGAAGAGATCTCAAAGATCATCAAGTCCAACCTGTCACCCAAGACCTCATGGCTAGACCATAGCACCAAGTGCCATGTCCAATCCCCTCTTGAACACCTCCAGGGATGGTTCTCACCTTAATTGCTGGCTCTGGGCTCAGGGGTCAGGCTGGGGGTCAGACTGTGGGCTTGGGGGGCTGCCTCTGAGCTTGGGAGCTGGTTCTTGATCTTGGGAAGTGGTTCCGACCTTAGTTGCTGGTTCTAGAGCTTTAGGGTCTGGCTCTGGGCCTCAGGGGCTGGCTTTTGAGCCCAGGGGCTGGTGCTGAGCTCGGGGGCTGGCTCTGAGCTTGGGAAGTGTTTCTGACCTTAGCTGCTGGTTCTCGAACTTGGGGACTGGGTCTGAGCTTAGGGGCTGGCTCTTGGGCTTGGGAAGTGGTTCTGGGCTTGGGGCTTGGTTCTTGAGCTTGGGACATGGTTCTGACCTTAGTTGCTGGTTCTAGAGCTCAAGGTTGGCTCTTCAGCTCAGGAAGTGGTTCTGGGCTCAGTGTCTGGGTCTGAGCTCAGGAGCTTGTTGTTGAGTTCAGGGCTGGCTCTTGGCTCAGGGGCTGGCTCTTGAGCTCGGGGGCTGCTTTTTTGAGCTTGGGAAGTGGTTCTGACCTTAGTTGCTGGCTGTAGAGCTCAGGGGCTGGCTCTGAGCTTGGGAAGTGGATCTGAGCTTAGTTGCTGGCTCTGAGCCCAGGAGCTGAGTGCATGTTAGATTTGAGTGTGAGCTTGGGGGCTGGTGGGCTGGTTCTTGATCTTGAGAAGTTGTTCTGAGCTTAGTTGCTGGTTCTTGAGCTTAGGAGCTGGCTCTGAGCTTGGGGGCTGCTTCTTGAGCTCAGGGGTCAGGCTCTGGGCTCAGGGCCTGGCACTGAGCTCAGGGGCTGGTTCTGGAGCTGGGAAGTGGTTCTGACCTTAGTTGCTGGCTCTTGAGCTCGCAGGCTGGTGCTGGGCTTGAGGGCTGGCTCTGGGCTTGGGAAGTGGTTCTTGAGCTAAGGGAATTGGTTCTGAGCTTGGGGGTTGGTTCTGACCTTAGTTGCTGGTTCCTGGGCTTGGGCACTGCCTCTGAGCTCAGGAAGTGGTTCTGGGCTTGGGGGTTGAGCTGCTGGGCCCCGGCGCTGCGCGGGGCGTGCAGAGCTCAGGCTTGAGGTTTTCCTTCCTCCCTTGGTGTTTGAGTCCCCAGGTTCCCACCGCCTGCTGCGGAACATCTTGGGGCTGCCTCCAGCCCTCGCAGCAGCCTCTCTCAGGTTGCAATCAGCTTGGGTTGGGCTCAGGTCGGCTTTGAGCTTTTTCCCTTCGGCTGTGAGCTGAAAGCAGCTCAGGAAGAAAGTTCTGACTGCAGGTGCAGAGAGAGGACTTGGGGCCGCAGGAGGAAGCTTGAGGAGGGGTTTGGAGGAGCCCAGAGCGCTTGTGCAGGGCAGAGACACAAAGAGGTCCCTGAGCCGTAGCCGCCGCCCCCGGCGCTCCCCGGCCCCCGCAGCCCCTCCCACCCCGCCGCACCTCACGACCCCGCAGCTCTGTCGCGACAGCGCTGTCCGCGCGCACAGCCCAGGCACTGCTCCAGCGCTCCGCAGCCTCTGGCCGGGAGGCGGGAGGCAGCCCCAATGGTGCCCGCGGCCGGCAGGGGCGGTTCCCTGCTGAGACTTGGGGGCGTGGCTGGGCTGTTTCGGCGGCTCTGATTGGCTGCGGCTGCCCGGCCGTGGGGGCAGCAATGGCGGCCGCGGCCGGCAGCGGCAGCTCCTCGCTGTGCCTCGGCAGCGCCCAGGGGGAGGAGCTGCCGCGCTCCCGCCGGCTCTGATTGGCTGAGGCTGCCCGCCCGTGGGCGGGACTTCCTCTGCGGCCCCAGCCCTGCAGACGCTGCCAGTGCCACGTGGACGCCGGGGGCGGAGGGGCCGGGCCGGGGCCTCCCTCGCAGCGCTCTGTGCTCGGCAGCAGCCTGCCGGGGCCGGCGGTCGGCAGCTTGGTGTGCGCTGAGCTCTGGGTCGGCCTGGTGCTGTGCGTGGCCTTTGTGCGGGCTGCAGGTGGGGTGAGGGAACGTGTGGGGCTTGGGAGGGGCTGGTGAGGTGGGTGTGGGAAGGGTTGGGGTGTGAGGGTCGTGTGGTGGAGTTGGGGAGGGGTGTGTGGGGCTTTGGGGGGAGGTGTTGGGGGTTGTGGGGTGCGGGAGGGTGGTCGGGGTGTAGCGGGGTGCTTAGGGTTGTGGTAGGGTTTGTGTGTTGGGAGCTGTTGGTGCTGGGGGAGGCTGTGTGTGGCTGTGGGGTGGGTCGGGGTGGGGAGGCTTGGAGTGGGGAGCGCTGGGGTGCTGCGAGGGGGTGGGTGCGGGTGTGGGGAGCTGTGTGTGTCTGTCTGGGGTGTGTGGGGTAGGGCAGAGGTGTTGGGGGGTGGGTGGGTGTCGTGGGTGGGGCTGCGGGAGGGGTGTGTGGGGTCGGGGTGGGTGTGTTTGGGGGCTCCTGGTGGTGCTGTGCTGCTGCCTCCCCCTGCTTGGGGCAGCTGCAGGCCCCCTTTGGCTGCTGCTGTGCTGCAGGCGGAGCCATGGGTGGGCTGCAGGGGCTGGCCCTGGCCCTGTGTCCCTGTGCTGGGGGCTGGGCTGGCAGCAGAGCTGAGCTGGCAGCGGCGCTGTGGGGGCTGCTGTGTGCAGGAGAGGTGGTGGTGAGCGTGGGGGGTGGCTGGCAGCAGAGGCTGCTGTGGGGGGGTGTGGGGGAGCCCTGGGGGGTCGGAGGCTTTGTGCCGGCAGCTGCCGGGCGGCTGCTGTGCTGAAGGGCAGCGGCTGGGCTGAGGGCCAGGCGCGGGGGGCAGCTGTGGGCAGGCTGTGTGCTGGGTGCCGTGGGGGTGTCAGGCGTGGGGGCTGTGCTGAGCCTGAGCTGAGGAGCGCCTGGGGCTGGGCTCAGCTGGGTTTGGCTGTGCTGGGGGCGGTGGCATCCGAGGCCTCTGTGCTCTGCAAGCTCTGGAGGCACAAAGATTCCCTGGGGGGGTTGCAGACTGATTCTCAGCTTCTCTGCAGGCCTCCTGAGCACAGAAAGGCTCAGGGCAGGAGGAGCTTTTGCTGTGTGGCTGCAGGCTGAGAGCTGTGCAGAGCTTTTGTCAGTTCTGCTGGCAGGAAGCATGGTCAGAAGCAGACTGCTCTGCTGCAGCTGCTCTGCCCCTGGGGAAATGCTGGCTAGCAGGCAGCCAAATGAGGCTGAGCTGTTGAGTGTCTGCTTGTGGCTGAGGAGCTGCATTGACTTGGACTGAAAGGTTTGGCTTGGGCTGGGGGCAGCCTGTTCTGGATGGCTTTGGTGGTGAGAAGTCCTGCAGCTTCCTTGGAGGAGCTTCAGCAGAAGACAAAGCAATTCCCTTGCTGCTCTGTGCTGTGCAGTGAGCTGGGAAGGGAAGGAAATGATTGCTGCAAGTGAGCAAAGCAATTGCAGTGCTCTGCAAGTCCTGCTGCCAGCCAAGGGCTTGAAGGAGGCTGAAAGTCAAGTGGTGTGCAGGGATTGGTGTGGGGAAGTGTTTGGCCTCTTGTGGCCAAGTCAAGCTTTCCTTGTGCAGGAGGAGAGTGACAGCCTGGGCTGTGCAATCCCTGGGGCCCTGGAGCCCTTCTGACCTTAGTTGCTGGTTCTAGAGCTCAAGGTTGGCTCTGAGCTCGGGAAGTGGTTCTGGGCTCAGTGTCTGGGTCTGAGCTCAGGAGCTTGTTGTTGAGTTCAGGGCTGGCTCTTGGCTCAGGGGCTGGCTCTTGAGCTCGGGGGCTGCTTTTTTGAGCTTGGGAAGTGGTTCTGACCTTAGTTGCTGGCTGTAGAGCTCAGGGGCTGGCTCTGAGCTTGGGAAGTGGATCTGAGCTTAGTTGCTGGCTCTGAGCCCAGGAGCTGAGTGCATGTTAGATTTGAGTGTGAGCTTGGGGGCTGGTGGGCTGGTTCTTGATCTTGAGAAGTTGTTCTGAGCTTAGTTGCTGGTTCTTGAGCTTAGGAGCTGGCTCTGAGCTTGGGGGCTGCTTCTTGAGCTCAGGGGTCAGGCTCTGGGCTCAGGGCCTGGCACTGAGCTCAGGGGCTGGTTCTGGAGCTGGGAAGTGGTTCTGACCTTAGTTGCTGGCTCTTGAGCTCGCAGGCTGGTGCTGGGCTTGAGGGCTGGCTCTGGGCTTGGGAAGTGGTTCTTGAGCTAAGGGAATTGGTTCTGAGCTTGGGGGTTGGTTCTGACCTTAGTTGCTGGTTCCTGGGCTTGGGGGTCAGGTTCTGGGCTTGGGCACTGCCTCTGAGCTCAGGAAGTGGTTCTGGGCTTGGGGGTTCTTGAGCTTGGGAAGTAGTTCTGACTTTGGTTGATGCTTCTAGAGCTCAGGGGCTGGCTCTGAGCTCAGGAAGTAGTTATGGGCTCAGGGTCTGGGTCTGAGCTCAGGAGCCTGTTCCCTGAGCTCAGGGCTGCTTCTTGGGCTTGGGGGCTGGCTCTGGGCTCGGGGGCTGGTTCTTAATCTCTGGGGCTGCCACTGAGCTCAGATTCTGGTTCTTGAGCTTGGGAAGTGGTTGTGACCTTAGCTGGTGGCACTGAGCTTGGGAGCTGGCTCTGAACTTGGGAAGGGTTTCTGACCTAAGTTGCTGGTTCTCAAGCTCAGGGGCTGGTGCTGAGCTTGGGGTCTGGCTGTCAAGCTTGGGAAGTGGTTCTGAGCTTAACTGCTGGCTCTGAGCCCAGGAGCTGCATCTGCATGTTAGATTTGAGTGTGAGCTTGGGGGCTGGCACTGAGCTTTGGGCTTGGTTCTTGAACTTGGGAAGTGGTTCTGACCTTAGTTGCTGGTTCTTCAGCTCAGGGGTCAGGCTCTGGGCTTGGGAGTTGGTTCCTGAGCTTGGGGGCTCGCTCTGAGCTGCAAGAGTTGAGCTGAAGTGGAGCAGTGCCCTGCAGAGGCAAAAGCTTTTCCCTCCCAATCAGCCCTTGGAATCATCTCCCCAGGGCAGTGGTGGATTCCCCTGCAGGGCAGAGTTGGAAGGTTCAGCTTGGCAGGGGGCTGGGCCAGCTCCTTTCAAGGCCAGTGTCAGCTGGCAAGGTTGGAGCAGCTGAGCCTTGGGGTCCCTTGCAGCCTGGCACTGTGTGCCAGCAGAGCTGTGCTGCTGGTTTGGAGGGCACTTGGAAAGCTTCTGGAGCATTGGTGCAGAGTGTGCAACACATCCCTGAGCCTAGAAACTCCCTCAGCTCTCTGCAGAATGAACTCTGCAGAGCTGGAAGAGCTTTCCAGGAATGTGGCAGAGGTGTGGAGGAGTTGGGAAGGGATTTTGGTTCTCCTTCTCCTTGTCCTCTTCCTTGTCCTCCTCTGCCTCATCTTTTTCCTGCTCTCCCTGGAGGCTGCCCTTAGACTCCTAGACTCCTGGAGTGGTTTGGGTTGTCAGGGAGCTGCAAAGGTGATGCAGTCCAAGCCCCTCTGCAGTCAGCAGGGACATCCTGCACTAGCTCAGGTTGCCCAGAGCCCTGTCCAGCCTGAGCTTGAACCTCTGCAGGGCTGGGGCCTCAAGCCCCTCCCTGGGCAACCTGTTGCAGTGTTCCAGCAGCCTCCTGGTGCAGAACTTGTTCCTCCCCTCCACTCTCAATCTGCTCTGCTCTGGTTTGAAGCCATTGCCTCTGGTGCTGTCCCTGCAGGCTTTGCAAAGAGTCCCTCTGCAGCCTTCTTGTAGCCCCCTTCAGGTACCAGAAGGTCACTCTTAGGTCTCCCCAGAGCCTTCTCTTCCCCTCTGCAGGCTGAACCCCCCCAGCTCCCTCAGCCTGTCCTGGTAGCAGAGCTGCTCCAAGCCCCTGATCATTTTTGTGTCCCTCCTCTGGGCCCTCTCCATCAGGTCCCTGTCCTTCCTGTGTTGAGGGCTCCAGAGCTGGCTGCAGTGCTGCAGGTGAAGTCTGAGCAGAGCAGAGCCAAGTGCCAGGATGGCCTCTGTCCATCTCTGGCCCTGCTGCTGTTGGTGCAGCCCAGGCTGCCCTTGGCCTTCTGGGCTGCAGGCTCCCCCTGTCTGTTCCTGTGCAGCTTCTTGTCCAGCAGCACCCCCCAGTCCTTTTGTGCAGGGCTGCTTCCTATCCCCTCCTCCCCCAGCCTGTGCTGCTTGTGAGGATTGTGCCAGGCCAGGGGCAGGACCCTGCCCTTGCTCTTGTTGAAGCTCAGGAGGTTGCCCTGGGCCCCCTCTGCAGCTTGTCCCCTTGAGCTCCTCCAGCTTGTTCTGCAGGGGATTGCCTTAGGTTTCAGGAGGCAGAGAGGCTCTCTTTGAGCCTTGTGAAAGGAGTTGCTGCCAAGCTGTGCCCAGAGGCTTGGATGGAATTGGGCAGTTCCCATGGCTGTGCTGTTCAGAGCTGCATCCTACAGTGCAAAGCATCAACCCCACAACAATCCATAGTGCGCCTGGGCCATGGCACCCAAACAACCTCCCTAGGCCAAAGCTGCCTCCAGAGCTCCACCAAACCAGGCCAGAGCCCCAGGCCCCAAATGCCTTCCCCCTCCCCATGCCTCTCTGCCCCTCCTCCCCCATCCTCAAGAGCTGCAGTTACAGCTGCTGGTAGGCAGCTCCCAGGTGAACCAGGCCGCTCCAGGCCGCAGTTGGCAGCACTGCCAAGGCCTCAAAGCTCCTCTGCAGAGAGAGATCCCAGAAGATGTTGCTGGGAGCAGAGAGGAAGGGCAAAGGAGGTTGGAGAGCCTGTGCTGTTCCTTTGTAGAGAGTGGGTGCAGGCCTTCTGGGGATGAACTGAGATAGATGACACTTTCTGGTGGACCTGGGTAAGAGGGAGGTGAAGCTTTTAGGCTCCCTGACTCGTGATGCCAGCCTGGACAAAGAGTTACCCAGACTCGATGGCACACACACTCACTGGGCCCGGATCCTCAATGCCATCAAGAGCTGGCACCGCTCAAGGGATGAGCTGCCCTGGGCCCCAGCTAGATGGACAGCTGTGGAACAGGGCATTGGGTATCTGAGACAGATGGCTGTGCTGGAAATAATTTATGGGGATGGCCAGCTCCCCTGGGACCCAGATGAGGTGCCCATGAGACAGCCCTTCGTAAAGAAACTCACCCAGGGTGCCCCTCACAAACATGCTCCCACATTAGGAGGGATGCTCCTGAGTGGGCAGGATGGAAGTGCTGAAACTGTGAGTTTGCCAATGACTTAAGGGAATATGAGGACAGTGTAAATCAGAAACCCCTGATCTCAGCCATAGAAACTATGGCTAAAGACATTGTCAAAGAGATGAAGGCCTCCATGTCTGAACTGAGAAAGGGGAGCGATGCCTCCTTTCCCCCTTCCCCTTCAGAGTGGGTCCAGGTTTCTCTCTGGGGAACTGAGTTAGTCTGTTCCACTCCCGCTCCCTGTCCAGCAAGCCTATGAAAAGGAAGACTGCAGCCATTTCTCTCTCTTTGGCTCCTGCCTTGCCAGGACGAGAGGACTGCTGCTGGCTTCCTGCTTCTCTGCCACATGCTCAGGCCTGGTCCTCATCCCTGCTACATCCACGCCTCTTCAAAGGATTCCCAAGGACTAGTTTTGTACATGTACTTTCCCCATCCATCCTTGTTCCTTACCCTTGTGAACCCTTCCTGTCCACCCCCTCGTCCCAACACCCCAGGGCCCAGCTTAGGATTGCCTCACCCTCCTTCTGTGTGTAACCCAGATGAGTTTGCCTTAATTCCTTTATGTGCAGAGATGTAGCAGTTATTGTTTCCTGGTCTGAGTCATCCTCATCCACCGCTGGGTTCTGCGAGGTGCTGGGCCCTGCCGACGTGCCTTCCTCACCATCCCTGCTGGGAGGTGATTTTTGCCTCCTTTTCACAGTATCACAGAATCACCAAGGTTAGAAGAGACCTCAAAGATCATCAAGTCCAACCTGTCCCCACAGACCTCATGACTAACCCATGGCACCAAGTGCCACATCCAGTCCCCTCTTGAACACCTCCAGGGATGGTGACTCCACCACCTCCCTGGGCAGCACATCCCAATGGTGAATGACTCTCAGTGAAGAGCTTTCTCCTCACCTCCAGCCTAAACTTCCCCTGATGCAGATTGAGACTGTGTCCTCTTGTTCTGGTGCTGGTTGCTTGAGAGAGGAGACCAACTCCCTCCTGGTTACAGCCACCTTTCAGGTAGTTGTAGAGAGCAATGAGGTCTCCCCTGAGCCTCCAGGCTAAACAACCCCAGCTCCTTCAGCCTCTCCTCACAGGGCTGTGCTCAAGGCCTCTCCCCAGCCTTGTTGCCCTTCTCTGGACACCTTCCAGCAGCTCAATCTCTTTCCTAACCTGAGGAGCCCAGAGCTGGACACAGGACTCAAGGTGTGGCCTCAGCAGTGCTGAGCACAGGGCAGGATGAGCTCCCTGCTGCTGGCCACACTGTTCCTGATGCAGGCCAGGATGCCCTTGGCCTTCTTGGCCACCTGGGCACACTGCTGGCTCCTGTTCAACCAGCACACCCAGGTCCCTCTCTGCCTGGCTGCTCTCAGCCCCTCTGCCCCCAGCCTGTGGCACTGCCTGGGGTTGCTGTGGCCAAAGTGCAGCCCCTGGCCCTGGGCTGTGTTCAATCTCCTGCCCTTGGCCTCTGCCCATCTGCCCAGCCTGGCAAGGTCCCTCTGCAGAGATCTCCTGCCCTCTGACAGATCAACTCCTGCCCCCAGCTGGCTGTCAGCTGCAAACTTGCTGATGATGGACTCAATCCCCTTCTCCAGATCATCAATAAAGATACTGATCAGGCTGGGGCCCAGCACTGATCCTTGGGGCACACCACTGGTGCCTGGCTGCCAGCTGGCTGTGGCTCCATTCACCATCACTCTTTGGGCTCAGCCTCCAGCCAGTTCCTAACCCAGCACAGAGAGCTGCTGTCCAAGCCAGGGGCTGACAGCTTGGCCAGGAGTTTGCTGTGGGGGATGGTGTCAAAGGCCTTGCTGAGGTCCAGGTAGACTACATCCACAGCCTGCCCCACAACCACCAGGCAGTCACTGGGCATGGAAGGACATCAGGTTGGAGAGGCAGGACCTGCCCTTCCTAAACCCATGTTGGCTGGACCTGAGCCCTTGGCCATCCTTCAGGTGCGCAGTTATTGCCCCCAGGATAATCTGCTCCATCACTTTCCCTGGCACTGAGGTCAGGCTGCCAGGCTTGGAGTTTCCAGGTTCCTCCATCTGACCCTTCTTGTGGATGGGGACCACCTTGGCCAGTTTCAGTCATCTGGGACCTCTCCAGTGAGCCAGGACTGGAGGAAAATGGCCAGCTTGTCTACCAGCTCTCTCAGCACCCTAGGATGGATCCCATCTGGTCCTATGGACTTGTGAGTGTCCAAGTGGCTCAGCAGGTCCCCAACTAACTCCTCATGGATTTCCAGGCCATCACACTGCTCCCTGACCCTATTGCCCAGCTCAGGAGGCCACTGCTGCTGAACTCCTCCTGCCTTACTTTCCCGCATGTGGTGACAGCTGCTAGAGAGACTGCGTGGGCAGGAGCATCAGGGGTTAAGTGTGGGACTGCTGGGGGTGTGGCAAACCCTTTTGCCTGGGGCTCAGGCTGAGATCTGGCACACTCACTACAACCTGAACCTAGCCCAGTTTCTTAGAGGCTTCCTCAGCCACAGCATTTCCCACTCCACCCTTCCAGCTGCAGTTGCAGTGGAGGAGGGGGACACAGGGCCAGGGGACAGCCAAGGCATCAGGGCCATGGATGGGCTGGGAATGAGGGAAGGGCCTGGGTGTGCTCAGGCAGGAATTAGGCCTTGTCCCCCCAAAAAGGGGAGAGGATCCAGGGCCCAGGTGGCAAATGTGTGTGCAGGGAATGGCAGAATCTGGCAGCATTTGAGGAGGTGAAAGGAGTGAATTGTGCTGCAGCTCTGCATGTGTTAGCTGGGAGATGAACAGCAGCCCATGGGCACTGTGCCCTCCCATCCAACCTCATTTTGTGTTGGGGCTGTGGAGTGGCAGCTCCAGAAGAACTGCAAAGAGCAAGCTGAGAGAAATGGTCAGGGAGAGAAGGAAGCCAAACCCTTTGCAGTGAGTCTCTTTGGGCTGCAGGTGTGTGAAGGGTGCTGGAGGTGTGAGGTTTGGGCAGGAGGCAGAGACTCCTCCAGCATCCCAGTGAGGGCTGAAGAGGTTGAGCAAGAAGCTGCCCAAGTCCCTTCCCCCTTTGCTGCATCTGCAGAGATCATGAAGCTCCCTTTGTGTCCTGAGGGCTCCTCTGATGTTGTCTTGGGGAGTGGGCAGCAGAGGTGTGTGCAGGGCAGAGCTGAGCACAGAGTGGGTGTGGTGGGGGCAGAGCCAGGGAGGAGAGCTGGGTTCAGAGCAAGATCTGCTGTCAAATGCATCTGCAGGGAGCAGAGCCCTGGTCAGGCAGTGGGAGGAAGCTTTAGGCAAGGCCTGGGAGAGGCTATGTGGAGGCAGCTGTGTTGTGGTGCTGGCCTGCAGCTGTGTGCTGGGGGCTGTGTGCTGGGCAAGGAGCTGAGTCTGCACTTCCTGAGGCCTCCCATCTTGATCAGCCCTGGCTGTGTGCTGTGGCTGTGCTGCTGGGCTTGGGAGCTGCCCCCAGCAAGGCTGAGCTGTGCTGTGTGGTCCTGGGCAGTGCTGAGCCATCCTTGGGCCAGGAACCACCCTGCCAGTGCTGCCAGCCTCGAGGAAAGTGGGTCAAGACCACTTGTAAGCCCCAGCATACTTCCAGGAACTGATCACAGGAACCTGGGGTCTCAGCCACAGGTATTAGAGGTTAGAGCCCTCACTGTGCCAAAAAGTGGAGCTTTGAGGTCTCCTCTGCATTCTTTCCTCCAGCTGGGTGTTGGGAGGTGTTGGGACTCGGGGACAGTCATCACCCAGGCAGGATATGAGGGTTTGAGGTCCTGGGCTCAGGTGCTACCATCTTCCCTATTGCAGAGCTGTGACCCCTTCCTTCTGCAGTATGGCCTCACAGAAGGACCCAGACAAGAGCTGGGAGGAGAAGAAGCACCCAGAGATCAAGTTGGAGCAGCCCAAGTGCAGCCCCACGGGAGCGGAGGAGAAGGAAAAAGAGGACGAGATGGAAGATGATGATGCTGAGGAGAATGGTGACTACGTGTATGAAGAGGAGGATAATGATGATGATGAAGGTGACCAGGATGAGGAGAAGGGATGTATGGAGGAGGATGAAGCCAGAGCAGGTCCCTCAGTGCCACCCAAGCAGCTGAATCAGTGCCCTGAGTGTGGGCAGAGCTTCCCACCTGGCTCAGAGCTGGTGAAGCACCACTGCCCCCAGCCTGGCCCCCGGCGCTTTGTCTGTGGGGACTGTGGCAAGAGGTTCAGACAGGGCTCTCAGCTCATCCGGCACTGCCGCACCCACTCTGGAGAGAAGCTGTTCCCCTGTGCTGAGTGCAGCAAGAGCTTTACTACTAGCTCCAGACTCTTTCAGCATCAACTCATCCACAGAGGGGACAAACCATACAGCTGTGCAGACTGTGGCAGGAGCTTCACCCTGAAGGGGAAGCTAAGCCATCACCGTTGTGTGCACACCAGAGAGAAGTCTTTCACCTGCACTGACTGTGGCAAGAGGTTTTGCAGGCACTCTGGCCTCATGAAGCACCGCCTTACCCACACTGCACCCAAACAGTTCACCTGTGCTATCTGTGGGCGGAGCTTCACCCGGAGCTCAACCCTCACCATCCACCGCCGCACCCACACTGGTGAGAAGCCATACAGCTGTGCTGTCTGCGGCAAGAGTTTCTCTCAGAAGGCTAACCTCAGCCAGCACCGCAGTGTGCACAGCACTGAGAAGTCCACCTGCAGGGACTGCGGCAAGAGCTTCAAACGCAGTTACTACCTTACTATCCACCGCCGCATCCACAGCGGAGAGGGGTTCCCCTGTGCTGATTGTGGCAAGAGCTTCACCACGAGCACGGCATTCATCCAGCACCAACTCATCCACAGCGGCGAGAAACCATACAGCTGTGCCGACTGTGGCAAGAGCTTCAGACAGAGCTTCACCCTCACCCTCCACCGCCGTACCCACACAGGTGAGAAGCTGTACAACTGCGCTGTCTGTGGCAAGAGTTTCACTACAAAGTCTTCCCTCACCCAGCACCACAGTGTGCACACTACCGAGAAGCCCTTCACCTGCAGGGACTGCGGCAAGAGCTTTAGCCACAGCACCACCCTCGCCATCCACCGCCGTGTCCACACCGGAGAGAAGCTGTTCCCCTGTGCTGAGTGCAGAAAGAGCTTCACCATAAGCACCAGACTCATCCAGCACCAACTCACCCACAGTGGTGACAAACCATACAGCTGTGGTATGTGCAGCAAGAGTTTCACCACAAGCACCAGACTCAGACAGCATCAACTCATCCACAGTGGTGAGAGACCATACATCTGTGCTGACTGCGGCAAGAGCTTCACCTGCACCTCTAGCCTCACCCAACACCGTCGTCTGCACACCGCTGAGAAGGCTTTCACCTGTTCTGAGTGCGGCAAGAGCTTCACCCATAGGAGCATTCTCATTTGCCACCTCCGCAGCCACACTGGTGAGAGGCCTTTCACCTGCCCCGACCGCGGCAAGAGCTTCAGCCGCAGCTCCTATCTCACCAAGCATCGCTATAGTCACACTGTTGATCAGCCCACAGTGCAGGGGATGTGAGATAGACCCAACCAAGGTCTATTGGGGTAATCGTGACCCCCTGAAAGGGCCTTTTCAGCAGTTTGAACCAAAATACTTCTTTTTCACCTGCATTTCTCAGAGGCTGGGGGGGTCTGGCCATAACAAACACCTCTTGCCTTTCTGAACACCAATTAGTGATGATGAGAACAATTACAGTGCTGAGTCAGCACAGCAAGGACTGCCATTGGAGCTGGGCAGAGCTTTGCCAGGGTCTGCCTGATTCTTCCCCAATGCTTTGTGTCCCCCTGGAGTAAGAACCCCTCTGTCCATTGCCCAATTGTGTCATTAAAACCTGAAAGTTACCCAAATTCTGTCTGTCTGCTTTTATTTCAGGCATCCCTGGCACAATGCCTAAATTTTGGGGGCATTTGTTCCCAAGTATCACAGTCTCACAGTATCACTAAGGTTGGAAGAGACCTTGAGGATCATCGAGTCCAACCTGTCACCACAAACCCCATGACTAGACCATGGCACCAAGTGCCACGTCCAGTCCCCTCTTGAACACCTCCAGGGACGGTGACTCCACCGCCTTCCTGGGCAGCCCATCCCAATGATGAATTACTCTCTCAGTGAAGAACTTACTCCTCACCTCGAGTCTAAACCTCCCCTGGCGTACAGCTTGAGACTGTGTCCCCTTGTTCTGGTGCTGGTTGCCTGGGAGAAGAGACCAACCCCCTCCTGTCTACAACCACCTTTCAGGTAGTTGTAGAGGGCAATGAGGTCACCCCTGATCCTCCTCTTCTCCAGGCTAAACAATCCCAGCTCCCTCAGCCTCTCCTCACAGGGCTGTGCTCAAGGCTTCTCCCCAGCCTTGTTGCCCTTCTCTGGGCACATTCAAGTGTCTTGATGTCCTTCTTAAACTGCCCAGAACTGGACACAGGACTCAAGGTGTGGCCTAACCAATGCTGAGCACAGGGCAGGATGAGCTCCCTGCTCCTGCTGGCCACACTGTTCCTGATGCAGGCCAGGATGCCCTTGGCCTTCTTGGCCACCTGGGCACACTGCTGGCTCATATTCAGCTTCTGTCAATCAGCACCCCCAGGTCCCTCTCTGTTTGGCAGCTCTCAGCCACTCTGACCCCAGCCTGTAGCTCTGCCTGGGGTTGCTGTGGCCAAAGTGCAGCACCTGGCACTTGGACTTGTTGAATGCCATCCTGTTGGACTCTGCCCATCTGTTCAGTCGGTTGAGGTCCCTCTGCAGAGCCCTTCTGTCCTCTGACTGACCAACATCTGTTCCCAACTTGGTGTCATCTGCAAACTTGCTGATGACTGACTCACCCCGCTCATCCATATCATCAATGAAGATGTTGAAGAGGACGGGGCCCAGCACTGATCCCTGGGGCACACCACTGGTGCCTGGCTGCCAGCTGGCTGTGGCACCATTCACCACCACTCTCTGGGCTCAGCCTCCAGCCAGTTCCTAACCCAGCTCAGAGAGCTGCTGTCCAAGCCACGAGCTGACAGCTTAGCCAGCAGTTTACTGTCGGGGACGGTGTCAAAGGCCTTGCTGAAGTCCAGGTAGACCACATCCACAGGCCTCCCCACGTCCACCAGACAGGTCACCTGATCACAGAAGGAGATCAGGTTGGAGAGGCAGGACCTGCCCTTCCTAAATCCATGCTGGCTGGACCTGAGCCCTTGGCCATCCTTCAGGTGCAGTTATTGCCGCCAGGATAATCTGTTCCATCACTTTCCCTGGCACTGAGGTCAGGCTGCCAGGCCTGGAGCTTCCAGGTTCCTCCATCCAACCCTTCTTGTGGATGGTGTGGTGAAGGCCCAGATACTGAATCTTGCCCCAGCATGTGGGCGAGCTCCCCCCCCCCCTCAGGAGGAAGACAAAAGCCAGGCTAGCACGCATCTGGTGCATGCTGTGCTCGTGCATTCACCAAGTATGGAAGAATTCTAGCTTCATGCTTTCTCATAGGTTGAAGCCAGTTGTTTATGAGAATGCCCACTGGTCAAACCCAGCCTCAAGGGATTCTATAAGTATTACCCCAGTGAGTAAACAAGGGCCCTCCTCCTCCATTCTGTCTCTGTGCTCGCTTGCGAGTGTAAGTCCGAGCCTCAGCCTCTGCAATTGAATTTATTGTTCACAGTCTCACAGTATAACTACGGTTGGAAGAGACCCCAAGGATCATCAAGTCCAACCTGTCCCAACAGACCTCACAACTAGACCATGGCACCAAGTGCCATGTCCAATCTCCCCTTGAACACCTCCAGGGACGGCGACTCCACCACCTCCCTGGGCAGCCCATTCCAATGACGAACGACTCGCTCAGTGAAGAACTTTTTCCTCACCTCGAGTCTAAACCTCCCCTGGCACAGCTTGAGACTGTGTCCCCTTGTTCTGGTGCTGGTTGTCTGGGAGAAGAGACCAACCCCTTCCTGTCTACAACCACCTTTCAGGTAGTTGTAGAGGGCAATGAGGTCACCTCTGATCCTTCTCTTCTCCAGGCTAAACAACCCCAGCTCCCTCAGCCTCTCCTCACAGGGCTGTGCTCAAGGCCTCTCCCCAGCCTTGTTGCCCTTCTCTGGACACCTTCAAGTGTCTCGATGTCCTTCTTAAACTGAGGGGCCCAGAACTGGACACAGGACTCAAGGTGTGGCCTAACCAATACAGAGTCCAGGGGCACAATGACCTCCCTGCTCCTGCTGGCCACACTATTCCTAATACAGGCCAGGATGCCATTGGTCCTCTTGGCCACCTGGGCACACTGCTGGCTCATATTTAGGCGGGTGTCAATCAGCACCCCCAGGTCCCTCTCTGTTTGGCAGCTCTCCAGCCACTCTGACCCCTAGCTTGTCTAGCTTCTGTTACATACATGCACACATATCAAAGCACCTGCATGTGAGAAGCAATTAGAAGAATTATTTCCATAGAGGAAGGACACCGCGCTGAGCTGAGGAGCCAGCATCGCCATAGCCAGTCACACCGACCGGGAGAGAGACCCCCGTCGCCACCGTATGGACTGGACCAACCCCTGAGGGTAAGATCTGCCCAGTTGCTGGGGAAGAAGGACTTGACCCACCCTGGTCGTCCACACAGTCGTTTAACCCCACCGTAGTGGGAAGGAAGAGCACCACGTGTGCCGCTCTGAGCCCCATTAACTCCAGGGACTACTTAAACATCATTCGTGCTTACACTGCACTGAACCCTGGGACCGCCCGGGTGCCCTGCTGTTGCTTTAAGCCCAGCGAGCCAGAAGCTGCCGCCTGTTGCAGCCACATTCCTGCTCCCAGGAAATTGCCGAGCTGGGTCGACTCCAATTTTATAATATTAATAAAAATAATATTTTTCGTAATTTATATGTCATAATTCACAAATGAATAACCTCTTCACCACAGATGGGGACCACATTGGCCAGTTTCCAGTCATCTGGGACCTCTCCAGTGAGCCAGGACGGGAGGAAAATGATGGAGAGCGGCTTGTTGGGGTAAAACCTAAAGGGAAAAGGCTAACACCAAATTGCATGTTCCAAATGATTTGCCTTCTGGAGCGAGTGTAAATTAGCATTTGAATTCTGGCCTACCTCTTTCCTGTGCTGAGGTACATGCTGTACTCTGCTGTGGCAAACTGCACGTTTCTGAGACAATTCGAATTCTCTCCTGGGCGTACTGAGGGACCCATATGTCATCCCGACCCATCCCACAGGCAGGTCTGCTCCCTACCCTGTAAGAGGGTCAGGGACATTGCAAGGAGAATCGCAAAGCTGATCTATCCCTCTGACTATTACCCTCTGCTGGTAATACAAGCTGGGAGTGATGAAATTGGCAAGAAGGGCAGCAGGACGATTAAAAAGGAGTTCAGGGCCCTTGGACAATTGATTGGTGGGGCAGGAGCTGAAGTGTTTGTCTTCTCGGTTCCCTCACTATGCTATGATACTGTGATTAGTTTCGATTAATCTCAAAATCAGGCATTTTGCATCTGCAGAGAACATCATGAATCTCACCACAGGAAACAGGCAGGCCAGAATTCAAATGCTCATTTTCACTGACTCCAGAAGGCAGATCATTTGGAACATGCAATTTGGTGCTAGCCTTTTCCCTTTGGGTTTTACACCAACAATGTTATACTAGAATTCACTCAGAAACGTGCAGTTTGCCACTGAAGAGAACAGCATGTATCTCAGCAGAGGAAAGAGATAGGCAAGAATTCAAATGCTCATTTTCAGTGTCTCCAGAATGCAGATCATTTGGATATTTGCTGCTAGTCTTTTCACTTTAGGTTTTACCCCAACAATGTTTTGTTTATATTCGAATTGAATTAGAAAAGTGCAGTTTGCCACTGCAGAGTACAGCATGCATCTCAGCAGAGGGAAGAGGTAGGCCGGAATTCAAATGCTCATTTTCATTCACTCCAGAAGGCAAATCATTTGGAACATGCAATTTGGTTCTAGCCTTTTCCCTTTAGCTTTTACCCCAGCAATGTCTTGGTTATATTCGAATTGACCCAGGAAAGTGCAGTATGCCACTGCAGAATACAGCATGTATCTCAGCTCAGCAAAGAGGTAGGCCAGAATTCAAATGCTCATTTTCACTGAGTTCAGAAGGCAAATCATTTGGAACATGCAATTTGATGCTAGCCTTTTCCCTTTAGGTTTTACCCCAATACTGTTTTCATTAGTTTCGATTAATCTCGAAATCAAGCATTTTGCATCTGCAGAGTACAGCATGAATCTCAGCACAGGAAAGAGGTAGGCCAGAATTCAAATGCTCATTTTCACTGACTCCAGAAGGCAGATCATTTGGAATATGCCATTTGGTGCTAGCTGTGGGATTGCCAGCTATGAGCAGTGTGAGCAATCCGGCAGTGTAGGCCTAGGGCCTGACATGGTGGTAGGCCATGCTCAGAGCCAGCTACCAGTATGCCAAAACAGTGCTGTGCTTGCAGCACTGTAACTGAAACAAGACGCTGGTAGCTAGAAACATAGTGAGTTATCTCGGGACAACAGGACATGCACCTGCATCAACAAACCTCGCGTGTCATCCATAGTTGGACCAATAATCTATAATAGTGTGATGTGTGGTCACTCATAGGGGACCAATGAGTCCATGTCAACAAGGCACACCAAGGTTATAGAAATTGTAGCAGTTTCCTTGCTACACACTTCTTTTTCTGCCTGTCCTGTCTCCTCTCCTTCCATGCTTTACTGTGCCATGCTTTCACCATAGGCCTGAGCCATAGGCCTGCAATACTGGAACAATAAAGAATCAGTTCCCGATCATATTGGTCATCCGTATTGATTCCAGTCACCTCTGTCGTTGCCAAATCTGGCTAAAGGCCTATAATTCCCTGGCTCATCCAACCGACTCTTCTTGTGGATAGGCACCATGTTGGCCAGCTTCCAGTCTTCTAGGACCTCTCCAGTGAGCCAGGACTGCTGGAAAATGATGGATAGTGGCTTGGCCAGCTCATCTGCCAGCTCTCTCAGCACCCTAGGATGGCTCCCATCTGGTCCCATGGACTTGTGGGAATCCAAGTGGCTAAGCAGATCACCAACTACCCCATTCTGGAACAGAGGAAGACTATGCTGCTCCCTGACTCCTTCTGCCAGCTCTGCAGGCCAGCGGTCTGGAAGACATTCTGTCCTGCTAGAAAAAATTGAGGCAAAGAAGGTGTTAAGTACCTCTGCCTTCTCCTCATCCTTTGTTACAATGTTCCCCTCCGTGTCCACCAAGGAGTGGAGGTTGTCCTTGCCCTTCCTCTTGCTATTAATGTATTTATAGAAGGACTTTTTGTTGTCCTTCACAGCAGAGGCCAGGCTAAACTCCAAATGTGCTTTTGCCTCCCTAATTTTCTTCCTACAAGACCTAGCAACATCCTTAAACCTTTCATGGGTTGCCTCACCTTTCTTCCAAAGATGATACACCCTCTTTTTTTCCCTTAGATCTTTTAGAAGCTCATCACCCATCCAGGCTGGCCGTCTGCCCCGGCGCCTCCTCTTCCAGCACATTGGCACAGCCTGATCCTGTGCCTTCAAGACTTCCTCCTTGAAGTAGTCCCAGCTCTCCTGGACCCCTTTGTTTCTAAGGGCTGTCTCCCAAGGAACTTTCTGAGTTAGTTCCTTGAGTAGCCTGAAGTCCGCCCTCTGGAAGTCCAGAGTGGAGGTCTTCTTGCTGCCCCTCTGAGCTTGCCTGAATACTGAAAATTCAATTCTCTTGTGGTCGCTGGCCCCTAAACAGCCTCCGACCACCACATCACCCACCAGCCCTTCCCTGCTGGTGAAGAGGAGGTCAAGCATAGCCTTGCCCCTGGTAGGCTCACGCAGCTGTCCTCCATGCACTCCAAGAACCTCCTAGACTGTCTCCTCTCTGCTGTGTTGAGATTCCAGCAGATGTCAGGCAGGTTGAAGTCGCCCATGAGAACAAGGTCAGGAGATCTTGAGACAGCCTTAAGCTGTCTATAGAATGCTTCATCAACATCATCCTCCTGGTTGGGTGGTCTATAACATACTCCAACCAGGATGTCTGCCCTGCCGGTCTTCCCTCTAATTCTTGCCCACAAGCATTCAACCTGATTGTCCCTAATCTCCAGCTCAATGGCATCTAGAGCCTCCCTGATGTACAGGGCCACCCCTCCACCCCTTCTTCCTTGTCTCAGGTGCTATGGGGTGTGGGGTTTGTGATGCTGAGGGAAGGACAAGGGGATGACAGTCCCCAGCCTTCCTGGGGGTGTTTAAGGAAGCACTGAGGACCCCCTGGTGCCTTAGGAAGTCTTCTCACAGCCCTTGGTGGTGGATGATTGCCATAGCCAGGAAGGCAAAGCCTTGGGTTCTCCTGATGACTTCCAGCCTTGCCAGTGTCCATTGCCATCCCCACCACAGGTTGTCCTACACTGTCCCCCACACTGGGTTTGGTTTCTGCAGCAGAAAGGCCAAGCCCTAACCACAGGGCCTGGGCAGTCAGATGCAGAGAGGCTCAAGGTGAAGTTTCCTCTCCCTGGCCTTGGCAGCAGAGGCAACTGCCAGAGAAAAATGGACAGAGAGAGTTTGGATTTCTCAGCCTTGCCAGAGCCCTTGGCTATTCCTACTGCAGGCTGTCCTACACTGTCCCATGCCTGCAGCTCTTTCTGTTCCAGTTCCTGACACCCATCTTGCTTTCCTACCAGCTCTCTCCATGACATTTCTGTTCCCTCCCTTCTCTCTCTACTCTCCATGGCCACTTCTTGAAATCCAGAGCGAGGGCCTCTTGGACCACAAGGATCCCCTTTGAGTGACTTTTCTTTCTTCTCACCTCCAGTCAGAACCTTACAAGTTGCACATTATGGAGGTTTTCTTCAGTTCCCTTCCCACCAAACCAAGAGCTTCAACAGCAGCAGCCTTCAAGCAGGTGCACACTGATCTAAATCTGCTCTGCTCTAGTTTGAAGCCATTGCCTCTGGTCCTGTCCCTGCAGGCCTTTGCAAACAGTCTGTCCCCATCCAGTATACTTCAGATACAGGAAGGCTGTTATAAGGTCTCCCCAGAGCCTTCTGCAGGCTGAACACCCCCAGCTCCCTCAGCCTGTCCTCTGAGCAGAGCTGCTCCAACCCCCCGATCATTCTGTGGCCCTCCTGTGGATGTGCTCCATCACCTCCATGTCTTTCCTGTGTTGAGACTTCAGAGCTGGATGCAGTACTCCAGGGGAGGTCTCACCAGAGCATCATAAAGTGGCAGGATCCTCTCTCTCCATCTCTGGCCATGCTGCTTTGGATGCAGCCCAGGCTGCCCTTGGCCTTCTGTGCTGCAAGCTCACACTGCCTGCTCCTGGCCAGCATCTCCCCCACTATCAGCCCCAAGCCCTTCTCTTCAGGGCTGCTTTCTATCACCTCCTCCCCCAGCCTGTATTGCTAGTGAGGATTGTTCCAGCCCAGCTGCAGGACCCTGCTCTTGCTGCTGTTGAACCTCATGAGGGTCACCTGGGCACCACCTCTCCAGCTTGTCCAGGTGCCTCTGGATGCCATCCTGTCCCTCTGGCATCTCAACAGCACCACTCAGCTTGGTGCCATCTGCACACTTGCTGATGGTGCCTCCATCCCTTTGTCTATATCAGTGAGTGGAATCAGTTTTCACTGGGACAAGGCCTGGGCTGTACTTGGAGATGTTAATGGGAGTCAGTTTGAGATGGGAGATGGCCTAGACTGGACTCTGGTGTGATTAGGGTATGGAGTTGGGACTGTGACAGGGCCCAGCCTGTGGTGGGAGGGTTTAAAGGAACCCAGTGTGTACTGAGATGTGGCAGAGACTCTATTGGGATGTGGCCAGGGAACTCAGATTGTACTGGGAGGGGTCCCAGTCTGGTCCTGGGAGGGGTTTAGGTGGTGCAGCTTTTCCTGGGAGCAGGCCTAGTCTGTACTGGGAAGGAGTCCTGTTCTCTGGTTTGCACTGGGAGGGAAGCAGCTGGAACTGGGAGGGGGCCAGGGCTTCAACTTTGCTCTGGGATGAGACCCTGTCTGTACTGGGAGGAGATCAGGAGAAGCAGTTTGCACTGGGATGGTCCCCAGTATGTACTGGGTAATGCCATTGGATCTGTTTCCTCTGGGACAGGTCTTGGACTATACAGGGATGGGATCAGGACACCAGTTTGTACTTGGACAGGGCCCAGTCCGTACTGGGCAGGAGTCAGGAGATGCAGTTTGTACTGGGAGGGGACCCAGACTGTACTGGGTTGGAACCAGAGCACACAGTTAACATGTGGAGGGATGCAGTAGGTACCGGAAGGCACCAGGAAATCCACTTTGGACTGGGATGGGACCCAGAGTGTCCTGGGATGGAGCAAGATGATGCAGTTTGTGCTGGGATGAGGCTATATCTGCTCTGGGATGGGACCACAGGGTTCATCTTGTTTTGGACCAAGGCCCAGTCTGTACTGGGAGAGCTCAGAGAGGTTCAGTTTGTAGCTGGAGGGGGCCCCAGTCTGAACTGGGATGGCATCAGGGGATCGGTTTGCAGGGATGGGTCCTGGTCTGTGCTGGGATGGAATCAGGGTTTCAGGAGATGCACTTTGTACTGGGATGAGACTCAGACTGTGCTGGAAGATGGCAATGGGATCCCATTTGTACCAGGATCAGGCCACAGCTGCCCTGGGATCAGGATATCCACTTTGTGCTGTGCTGGGTGCAGCTGGGACTGGGAAGGGGTCCAAGGGATGCACTTTGTCCTGGCACAGGAAACTGCATGGGAGATGGCAAAGGGATGCAGATTGTCCTGGGATAAGACCACATCTGAGCTGGGAGGGGTTCAAGAGATGCAGTTTGTACTGAGATGTGACCAGGTCTGTACTGGGAGGGGCTAAAATGATCCAAATTGTACTGTTTGGGGAGCAGACTGCATTGGAATGTGCCCAGGAAATGCAGCTTGTACTGGAACAGGATCCAGTCTGAACTGAGAGGGGATAAGGAGATGCAGTATTTGTTGAAGCAAGGCCTACTGTGTACTTAGAGGGATTAAATGGATCGAGTCTTGAATGGGCCTGGGCCCAGACTGTACTGGGAGGGCATGAGGGTGTGCAGTTTGTACTGGGATGGATGCAGATGGTACTGGGAAGGGAGCCAGGGGATAGATTCTGTGCTGGGAAGGGACCCAGGCTGCAGTGCTAGAGGACAGTAGGATCCAGTTTGGACTGGGATGAGGCCACATCTGTACTAGGAGGGGATAAAGGAACCATGTTTGGACTGAGTCCATACTGGAAGGGGGTCAGGGTATCCAGTTTGGACTCTGAGTAGGTGCAGTCTGTAGTGGGAGGGGGTTGGGGTGTTAAGGCATGAGGAGACCTCCTGTTCTGATGGCAGTGCTGCTCTGGAGCACAGCTCTGTCCCACAAGCAGCCCTGGACTGTCCCTGCCTGCAGTGCCAGCACTGCCACACAGCAGCACAGTGCCCAAGCTGCCAGAGCACTCAGGCCTTGCCCCAGCACAGAGGCTCAGCAGGAGAGGATGGAAGGTAAGGAAGAGCAGCTGAGGACAGACCAAGCTCTGGGGCTCCCTGCAGTGCTGCACACAGTTCCTCCAGTTCTGCACACAGGCACTGCCCTGCAGCTCCACAGAAGCCTTGGAGGAAAGAACTCAGAGAAACAACTCCCTGCAGGGTCCTTTATTGTGTTGAACACCCAGGGAGCACAGCTCCTCATGTCTGCAGCCTCTGGGTCACAGCAGACAGGACAACACTAAACCAGAAATGGTCTGATATAAAACATTTGTGTGGGAACAACATTCTCCCAAGGGGAACAGCCCCAGCAGCAGCCAGAACTTGAGCAGCCAGGCTGGGCCTGCACTGAGTGACATCAGAACTGCTCTGCAGGAGAAAACAAAGAGTTTATTGCTTCTGATAGCATCCAGGGATCAGTTGGCTGAGGGCAGCCTTGAAATCCTGGTTCCTCAGGCTGTAGATGAGAGGGTTCACTGCTGGAGGCACCACTGAGTACAGAACTGACACCACCAGGTCCAGGGATGGGGAGGAGATGGAGGAGGGCTTCAGGTAGGCAAAGAATCCCGTGCCCAAGGGGCGGACGGCACCCTCCCGGCCGCGGGAAAGGGCCAGAGGCGCTCAGAGCCACACCGAGCCCCTAGGCGGGCACCGAGCGGCTGCTTTGCGAGCCTCGGAGCCGCAGCGGGGCGGCCCGGAGGCTTCTCCCCGCTGCGTCGCAGGGGTCCCACAGCCACCCCAGCCCGGCCCGGAGGATCTCTTGCACCTCTCTGGAGGCCACGCAGCCACTCCAGGCCCGCCCCGAGGCCTTTGCCCACCGCTCTGGGGCGCTCAGAGCCGGCTTGCCGCTGCCCCCTTCCCCCCCCCCCCAAACCCCAGCCCTACCGCATGCCGCCCCCCCCCCCCCCCGCTCTCGTTAGCCACTGCCCCCCCCTCACCCCCCGCCGTCACTTGCTGCCGTTGCCGCCGCCGGCGGGAGCCGCCTCGGGACTGGTGGCACGCGCTCGCAGACCTCCGGCTACCCGTCCCTCCCGCCCCGCCCCGCCCCGCCCCGGGGGAGGGCCCGGGGCGGCACCCAGGGGCAGCGCAGGCAGGCGGGGGGGGGAGAAAATGGCGCGGGCGGCAAAACAACGGCGGGGCCCCGGGGCGTCCCCTCCCCACCCCCCGCAACGCGCACACCCGAACCCCTCGATACCGCTCCCCCCCATCGCCCCCCACCCCCCCCATCCGCGAACCGGGCGCCGGGACAGGCTGGCCCCCCCCCGCGCAGAGCCAGACCGAGCCCCTAGGCAGGCACCGAGCGGCTGCTTTGCGGGCCTCGGAGCCGCAGCGCGGCGGCCCGGAGGCCTCTCCCCGCTGCGTCGCAGGGGTCCCAGAGCCACCCCAGCCCAGCCCGGAGGATCTGTTGCACCTCTCTGGAGGCCACCCAGCCGAACCGGCTGCCGGCTCTCTCTGCTCCCCCCCACAACCCCCCCCCCACGCCTGCTCTGCCGCTTCTCGCCGGCCACCCCCCCCCCCCCCCACCCCTCCTGCCGGTCCCCGCCGCCGGCGAACAGGGCGGCGGTTCCGTACGGTCCCGGGAGCCCGAGGCGGCCGGGCGCTCTGGCTGCTGCCGGGGCCGCGGGGCTTCGAGCCGCTCCGGCCGCCGGCTTCCCGGGGCTGCCGGCCCCGGGGCTGGATGTACCCCCGGGTAACGTTCACCGAAGCGGCTGCCGGCTCTCTCTGTCGTCCCCCCACACACCCCCCTCGCCCCACGCCTCGGCTGCCGCTTCCAGGCGGACCCCCGCCACTACCTCCGCAGGCGAACGGGACGCCTGATCCGTACGGTCCCGGGAGCCCGAGGCGGCGGGCGGCTCGGGCTGCTGCTGGGGCCGCGGGGCTTCGAGCCGGGCCGGCCGCTGCCGGCACCCCGTGCCGGCCGCCGGCTTCCCGGGGCTGCCGGCCCCGGGGCTGGATGCCCCCAGCGTAATGTCCCCGAGGGGGGCTCGTGCCCCGTTTGCTCCTCCGGCGTTAAAGCCGGAGCCCCGGGAATTACCCGGGCGAAAGGAACTCGTGCGGTGGGGGCCGGCCTCGGTCCCACCGAGAAGGCAACCCGGTGACGGCGGCGTTAGCCGCTCCCAACCCTCTTCACGGGGGTGCCCCCCACGGCCAAAGCCGCAGCCCGCGGGGGCACGGCATCTCTGAGGGAAAGCCAGCGGCGGTGACTGGCCACTCGTACGCTCTGGAGCCTGGCATGGGGGGGAGGAGGCAAAGCCGGTCCCCAGCTCGGCTTGCTCTCCTGGCTCCTGAGGGGCGCCCGGTTGCAGCTTGGCCCCCGTCCCCGGGGGCCCCGTTTGCTCCTCCGGCCTTAAAGCCGGAGCCCCGGGAATGCCCGGGTGAAAGCAGCCTGCGCGGTGCAGGCTGCAGCCGAAGGGGATGTGGAGCCTGTGGCGGCTCCCCCCCGTCCCCACCGAGCCTGAGGATGGCCCGGGGGCGTGAGGCGGCGGTGCCTGTCGTGCCCCCCCGCAAACTCCTTTGCCGGCAGGGCTTCCCGTTGCTGGGGGCGCGACTCGTTGCGTCGGGTGTGTCCCAGCGACTTGGCCCCGGTGTGCTGGAGGGTCTCGGGGAGCGGGGACCTGTGTGTTTTGTCCGACGTTAAAGCCGGACCCCCGCTTGGAGCGGGCAGAGCCACGCGGTTTGGAGGTTGGCTGCTTGGCTGCAGGTGGCCTGCGTTGGGGGGGGTGTGGGGTGTGTGTGTGGGGGACACTCTGCCAGCCTGTCCCGGCTGCTTCCCCCCTCCCTGGCTCCCTAGGGCTCTTGGGTGGCGGCGCCGCCTCGTCCCACCGTTTCTGCCGGTGCGAAGCCTGCCTTTTTCGTGTTTTTTTTTTTGGTGGGGGGGTTGCGTGCCCGTTGCGTCGGGCCTGCCCCCGCGGCTTCCCCGGTGCCCGAGGGGCCCGGTGACGGGACCGCACGGCTGCTTAGTTGTGGGCTGAGGCTGAGGCGGCGGCGCCTCGTAGCCCTGGGGTTTCCTCTCCGGCGTTAAGAGCCGGAGCCCGCGGAAGCGGGCCAGAACCGCGGGGTTGGCGGCTGCCGGTCCCGGTCGGGGCGGCAGCCGGTCGGCGGGTGGCGGCGGCCGTGTGGAGCCTTCACCGGCTTGTGGCTGGCCCCCGCAATGCTGTTTTATTCTTGGAGGTGGCGGTGGTGCCGGAGGCGATTTGCGGCCGCCCGGCGCCGGGGCCGCTTGCCGTGCGTGTGCGGCAGGGGTGGTGATGAGCAGCTGAGGGCGGGCCGGCGGTCCCCGTGCCGCTGGCGGGCACGGCAGGGCAGCCGTTCCCCCGGCGGGGCCTTTGGGGGGGGGGGGTGGGGGCCCTCCGCCTCCCACTCGGAGGTTGCGCGGGGCCGCCGGTTGGGGTAAGGTTTCCCAAGGGGAGGGTGGTGGTGGTGGGAGCAGGTGGGTCCCTCGTCGCGCCACGGAGGGACTGGGCTCCTGCCATTTTTTTCTGCTCCCCCCCGGGCCGGGTAGAGGTGGCCTCCGGAGACGGGGGAAGGGGGGGGGGGGGGGGGGGGGGTTTAGGGCGCCCGCTCGCCGCGGCCGGCGCCGGGGGGCAAAGTTGGGGCGGGTAGCGAGGAGCGGTCTCAGCGCGGCTAGCCGGGACTTAGCGCGGAGGGGGTCTCGAACCGCGAGGCAGACGCGCTCTCCGGAGCGAGGGCCGCCTAGTCCCGCCCGCCCCCCGCCCGCAATGAAGAGAGGCAGTCGCCATGAAACCTTGTTGTACTGAGCGTTGCTTTATTAAACCTTCTTTGGCGAAAGGTTCTTTTATTCCGCAGTCTTTCCTTCAACACCGCTGTTCTCTGGGCAAAAGCTCTGCCGCCAGCTCGACAAATTCCACCCCCCCCCGCTCCTGACCGCCCCCCCCCATCCCCCCCCCCCCGTTGCCGCTTTGCGCTGAGCCCCCCGAAGCCGCTAGCAGCTGGGCCCCCACCCCCCACCCCACCAAAGCCGCCGCGGCTGCCCCTTCCCACAGCAGAGCCTGGAGGGGGCAGGTCGCGGTCCGCTCCTCCGGACCGCCACCCGGGCTGCCGGTTCCCTCCCGGGCTGCCCGGCTGCTCTCCAACCCCTGCGACCGAGGCGCTGCGCTTACGGCGGCCGTGCCCCGTGCCCCAGCTAGCCTCCCGCCGCTGCCCCTCCCTTCCCTCGTCCCCCGCCCCCAAACACTTGCTGCTCTCCACGCTGGAGCCTGCAGAGGGGAGGTCGCGGGCCGCGCCTCCGGCCCTCGCTCCCGGCTCCCGAGCGTGTGCCCTAACGGCGCCCTCGCCCGTGCCCCGGCTTGCCGCTTATCTCGGCTGCCCGCCCGCCCGCCCACTAATCCCCCCAGCGCCCTCACCCCCAACCCGCCCCCCCGCCCCTACCGTGTGCCGCTCTCCCTCTCCCCGCTGTCGCTTGCCGCTGCCCCCTTCCCCCCCCAAACCCTAGCCCTACCGCATGCCCCCCCTCCCCGCTCTCGTTAGCCACTGCCCCCCCACCCCCCGCCGTCACTTGCTGCCGTTGCCGACGCCGGCGGGAGCCGCCTCGGGACTGGTGGCACGCGCTCGCAGACCCCCGGCTACCCGTCCCTCCCGCCCCGCCCCGCCCCGGGGGAGGGCCCGGGGCGGCACCCAGGGGCAGCGCAGGCAGGCGGGGGGCAAAAAAGGCGCGGGCGGCAAAAAAACGGCGGGGCCCCGGGGCGTCCCCCCCACCCCCCGCAACATGCACACCCTAACCCTTCGATACCCCTCTCCCCAACGCCCCCACCCCCCATCCGCGAACCGGGCGCCGGGTCCAGCCCGTCCCGGGGCCGGGACAGGCTAGCCCCCCCGCGCCCCCGTAACCTGCTCTGAAGCATCCGCTTCCCGCCGCGGGTCGCCCGCCCCGCCGCACGCGCAGCTGCCGGTTCCCGCTGCCTCCGCACCCCGCCCCGGGACCCACCACGCGCCGGGGTCAGCCGGTCCCGGGACCGGGAACCGGCCACCTGGGCCATCCGGAGCCGCGCCCCCTCCTCTGCCGCTTCCCGCTGCCGGAGCCGCGCCCCCTCCTCTGCCGCTTCCCGCTGCCGACCCCCCCTCCCCTCCCCGCCACTGGCCCTCGCCCGCTCGCCCACTTGCTTGCCCGCCGCCGGCGCACGGGGTGCCGGATCCTGACACTCACTCCCTCACTCACTCACCTGCTCTCTCACACACCCGCCCCCTCCCCCCCCCCGGTTCCGGGGCCGGGAACCTGCTACCGGGGCCAGCCCCTGCCGGAGCCACGCCCCCTCCTCCGCCGCTTCCAGCTGCCCACCTCCCCCCCGCCCAGGCCCACTCACACCGGCCCTCGCCTGCCCGCCCGACTGCCTGCCTGCCTGCTTGCCCGGGAGGGGGTGCCGGACCCGGACACGCACACGCACACGCACGTACAGCCCTGGGGCCGGGGCCGGCAAACTGCCGCCGGGGCCGGCTGCTGCCACCCCAGCCCAGCCCGGAGGATCTGTTGCACCTCTCTGGAGGACACCCAGCCACTCCAGGCCCGCCCAGAGGCCTTTCCCCACCGCTCTGGGGCGCTCAGAGCCAGCCTAGGCCCCGTCAGAAGCCTTCCTCGCACCCTTTGCAGGCTGCCCGGCCACTCCAGGCCGGCCCAGAGGCCTTTCCCCACCGCTCTGGGGCGCTCAGAGCCAGCCTAGGCCCCGTCAGAAGCCTTCCTCGCACCCTTTGCAGGCTGCCCGGCCACTCCAGGCCCGCCCAGAGGCCCCCCCTGACCGGTTTGCAGGCTTCAGAGCCAGCCCAGGCCCCGCTGGCAGCCTCCCCCGTCTGCTTTCCAAGGCCTCCCATCAACTCCAGGCCGGCCTGGAGGCCTCTCTGGCCTCCTTCGCGGGCCCTCAATGCCACCCTAGGCCTTTCTGGAGCACCTCTACGACCGCTTGTGTGGCCTCTGATCCCCCCTAGGCCATCCTGCGCCCAGCTGCTGCCAGGGCCAGGGACCGGCCTTCCAGGATGTTCCCCCGGGGAGCGTTCGCCGAACCGGCTGCCGGCTCTCTCCGCTCCCCCCCCCCCGCCCCGCTCTGCCGCTTCTCGCCGGCCCCGCCCCCCCCCTCCCCTCCTGCCGGTCCCCGCCGCCGGCGACCAGGGCGGCGGATCCGTACGGACCCGGGAGCCCGAGGCGGGGCGGGTCGCCTCCCGGGGACCGTTCGCTGAAGGGGCTGCCGGCTCTCTCTGTGCCCGACCCCCCCGACCCCCCCGCCTCCGCTACCGCTTCTCGCCGGACCCCCGCCACTGCCTCCGCAGGCGAACGGGGCGCCGGATCCCTACGGTCCTGGGAGCCCGAGGCGGCCGGCCGCTCTGGCTGCTGCCGGGGCCGCGGGGCTGGATGTTCCCCCGGGTACCGTTCTCCGAAGGGTCTGCCGGGTCTCTCTGCTCCCCCACCTGCCCCACACCTGCTCTGCCGCTTCTCGCCGGCCCGCTCCCTCCCCTGCCCCACGCCTGCTCTGCCGCTTCTCGCCGGCCACACGCCCCGCCCCCTCCTGCAGGTCCCCGCCGCCGGCGAACAGGGCGGCGGATCCGTACGGTGCCGGGAGCCCGGGGAAGCGGGCGTCTGGGGCTGCTGCCGGGGCCGCGGGGTTTCGAGCCGGTCCGGCCGCTGCCGGCACCCCGTGCCGGCCGCCGGCTTCTCGGGGCTGCCGGCCCCGGGACTGGATGTCCCCCGGCTAACGTTCGCCGAAGCGGCTGCTGGCTCTCTCTGCTCCCCCCCCCTCGCCCCACGCCTGCTCTGCCGCTTTCTCGCCGTCCACCTACCCCCACCCCTCCTGCCGGTCCCCGGCGCCGGCGAACGGGACGCCGGATCCCTACGGTCCGGGGAGCCCGAGGCGGCGGGCGGCTCGGGCTGCTGCCGGGGCCGCGGGGCTTCGAGCCGGTCCGGCCGCTGCCGGCACCCCGTGCCGGCCGCCGGCTTCCCGGGGCTGCGGCCACCGGGCTGGATGCCCCCAGCGTAATGTTCACCGAAGCAGCAACCGGCTGTCTTGGAGCCGACCCCCGCCCTGCCGCTGCCGGCCCCCCGTGCCGGCCCCCTGATTCCCGGGGCTGTCCGGGCAGGGGCAGGTCGCCCCCCGGGTAACGTTCAGCGAAGCGGCAGCAGGCTGTCTTCGAGCACCGACCCCCTCGGCCTCCGCTGCCGAGTCTCGCCGGTCCCCCCGCTACTGCCTGTCTCCCCCGCCGGCGAACGCGCGCCGGGATCCGTACGGACCCGGGAGCCCGAGGCGGCCGGGCGCTCTGGCTGCTGCCGGGGCCGCGGGGCTCCGTGCCGGTCCAGCCGCCGGCTTCCCGGGGCTGCCGGCCCCGGGCTTGAATGTCCCCCGGGTAACATTCGCCGAACCGGCTGCCGGTTCTCTCTGCCCCCCCCGCCCCACGACTGCTCTGCCGCTTCTCGCCGGCCACCCCCCCACACCCCTCCTGCCGGTCCCCGGCGCCGGCGAACGGGGCGCCTGATCCGTACGGACCCGGGAGCCCGAGGCGGCGGGCGGCTCGGGCTGCTGCCGGGGCCGCGGGGCTTCGAGCCGGTCCGGCCGCTGCCGGCACCCCGTGCCGGCCGCCTGATTCCCGGGGCTGCCGGCCCCGGGGCTGGATGCCCCCAGCGTAATGTCCCCGAGGGGGGCTCGTGCCCCGTTTGCTCCTCCAGCGTTAAAGCCGGAGCCCCGGGAATTACCCGGGCGAAAGGAACTCGTGCGGTGGGGGCCGGCCTCGGTCCCACCGAGAAGGCAACCCGGTGACGGCGGCGTTAGCCGCTCCCAACCCTCTTCACGGGGGTGCCCTCCATGGCCAAAGCCGCAGCCCGCGGGGGCACGGCATCTCTGAGGGAAAGCCAGCGGCGGTGACTGGCCACTCGTACGCTCTGGAGCCTGGCATGGGGGGGAGGAGGCAAAGCCGGTCCCCAGCTCGGCTTGCTCTCCTGGCTCCTGAGGGGCGCCCGGTTGCAGCTTGGCCCCCGTCCCCGGGGGCCCCGTATGCTCCTCCGGCGTTAAAGCCGGAGCCCCGGGAATGCCCAGGCGAAAGCAGCCTGCGCGGTGCAGGCTGCAGCCGAAGGGGATGTGGAGCCTGTGGCGGCTCCCCCCCCGTCCCCACCGAGCCTGAGGATGGCCCGGGGGTGTGAGGCAGCGGTGCCTGTCGTGTCCCCCCCCCCCCCCCCCCGCAAACTCCGTTGCCGGCAGGGCTTCCCGTTGCCAGGGGCAACCCTTCCCAAACCCTTCAGGCTCCTCAGCGCTTCTCCGCCCTCCCGAAGAGCTCTTCCCCCTTCTGGGGGCGTGGAAAGCCTGAGGGCAGCCCCAGGCCTGCCAGCTTCCAGCGGCAGCACCGCCGAGCCAGCGGGAAGCCCTGGGCGAGCTTCTAGGCCTGCCGCAAAGCCTCCCAGCCCCGCGGTGGGAAGCTGCCGAAGCCTTGGGGCCGCCGCCAAAGAGCTCTCTCGGCTCCCCCCCCCCGCTCCCTCCCGAGGCTCTCCCAAGGCGATCCTCCGACGCTCCGCAGCTCCCAGCAGCCCTGGACACCCCCCCCGAGAAGCCCTCTGAGGTGCCCCCAGACCCTGCCCAGAGGCTTTCCAGCTGCTCTGAGAGCCTCCTTTCAACTGCCTGAGCTGGGCACAGGGCTCCAGGCCCATGGCTAGGGAACAAATGCCCCCAACAGCTGGGCACTGCGGGCAGCAATGGCCGAACTCCAAGTGAAACAGAAAGGCTTTGGGGAACTTTGGGTTTTGATTGCCACATGGGCCACGGCCAAGGTGGTTTTTTGCCCCATGGCAGACCCAAAACATTGAAGAAGAACCAGACAAACCCTGGGAAAGCTAAGCCCAGCTCGAGGGCCAGCACCAGCTGTGCCAAGGGATCATCAGCTTTATTCTCAGCACCATTAACTGGTGTTTAGAAGACCAGGAGGGCTTTGTTCCTGCTGGAGCCCTCAGCCCCTGAGAAATGAAGGTGGCAAAAGAGGAGATTTTGGTTCAGTCTGCTGGAAAGGCCTTCTCGAGGGGGGTCCCAAGTACCCTAACAGATCCAGGGCAGGTCTACTTGTGACTGCCCTCAGGTGCAGGCCGGTTACTGGTGTGGGTGAGGCAGTGGCGTGCAAGGTTCGAGCTGCGGTTGAAGCTCCTGCCGCAGTCGCTGCAGGTGAAGGGCTTCACACCGCTGTGGACACGACGGTGCAGGGTGAGATTCCACTCACTGTTGAAACTCTTGCCACAGTCAGTGCAGCTGTAGGGCCTCTCGTCGGTGTGGATGAGGCGGTGCCGGATCAGCCTGGAGCTGTTGGTGAAGACCTCAGCGCAGTCAGCACAGGGGAACAGCTTCTCTGCGCTGTGGACACGCCGGTGTTGCCTGAGCCGCGCGCCGCTGTTGAAGCTCTTGCTGCAGTCAGAACAGCTGAAGGCCTTCTCAGCGGTATGGGTGCGGCGATGGCGGCCGAGGGTGTAGCTGTGGTTGAACCTCTTGCCGCAGTCAGGGCAGCTGTAGGGTTTCTCGCCGGTGTGAACGCGGCAGTGGCGGACGAGCATCGTCCCCCGGCTGAAGCTCCTGCCGCACTCGGCGCAGCGGAACCGCTTCTCCCCGGTGTGCGTCAGGCGGTGCTGGCTAAGGGTGGAGCTCTGGCTGAAGCTCTTGCCGCACTCTCTGCAGGTGAAGGGCTTCTCGCCGGTGTGCGTGCGGCGATGGGTGACGAGGTTGCCGTTGTTCGTGAAACTCCTGCCGCAGTCACCACAGATGAAGAGCTTCTCACTGGGCCGTGGGCGCTGGTGGGCGGGGAGCGCAGAGCTGGAGGCGAAAGCCTTCTTGACAGTATGGGCGCGGCGGTGCAGGGTGAGGTGGTTCTTCTGTCTGAAGCTCTTACCACAGTCAGCACAAGTGAAAGACTTCTGGATGGCATGGGTGTGGCCCTCCTCCTCTCCCCAATCCTCATCGTCCTCCTCCTCCTCCTCCTCACAGTCATAACTGTCATCACTGTCATCATCCTCCCCCTCCATGTGATCCTCTTCCTCCTCCTCTTCCTTGGGGCTACAGTTTGGGTGCTCCATCTTCTTCTCTGTGCTGTTCTGCTCCTCCCAGCTCTTCTCTGGGTCCTTCTGTGAGGCCATGCTGGTGGAAGAAGGGGTCACTGCTGTGGCCTAGGGCATATGAAAGCACCTGAGCCCAGGAGCTCAAACCCAGAGACCCTGCCTGGGGCATGACAGCCCCTGACACCTCCCAACAGCCAACATTCAGCTGGGGAAAGGACTAGAGAGGGGCTCTCAACCTCCCAGTTTTTGCCATGGCGAAATGTCAGACCTCTAAAACCTGTGTCAAGCCCCCAGGTTCCTGTGCTGGGAGGGCTGAGACACCCTTGTACTTCTGGAGTCTCTCATCCCACCTGTTCCCAAACCTGGCAGTATTGGCAGGGTGGTTCCTGGCCTGTGCCCTTTTTTTTGATCTCTCCTGGATCAGACAATGGAGGCAGCAGCACTGACCCAGGAAGACCAAACCACTTCCAACCCTCTCCCATCCACCCTCCACCTCCCAACCCTAACCACCACCACCTTCCACACAACTGACCCCCACCCCCCTGGGGGTCCCACAGACTCCCATTGCAGCTGATGTCCTTCATTGCCCCTGAAGTGGTGAAATGTAGTGGGCAAGAGGGCCTGGAGGAGGTTGGGAGGTGCTCCAGGTGTCAGCAATAGGCTGGGGGCCTGCTGTTGTCCCAGTCTGGATTCTTGGAACATTGAAATGTTCCAAGGGGCAGAGCTGCAAGCTCAGCTCTTTCCCAGACCAGAGAGGCAGGGCTGATGGGGAGAGAAGGACACAACCCCTTCCAGAGAGAAGCAAAGGGCTTGGATGAGCGCACTGAACTCCAAGGGATGGCTCAGGGATGCAGCAGAGCTGGGCCTTACTGAGGGCAGTTCCCAAGCTCAGCAGCATGGGCACAGCACACAGCCAGGGCTGCTGAAGATGGGAGGTCTGAAGAAGTGCAGACTCAGCTCCTTGACCAGCACACAACCCCCAGCAGAATCTGCAGGGCAGCACCACAAGAGAGCTTCTCAAGGCAGCTTCTCCCAGGCCTCGGCTGCATGTTCCCTCCACTGCCTGCCCATAGCTCTGCATTTGCCAGGGGCTGTTGTTCTGGCTCCGGCTCTCCTCACAGACCCCACCCACTTTGTGCTCAGTTCTGTTCTGCAGGCACCTTCTGCCAGCAGGGCCCTGCCCAGGGCCATCTCTGTGTTGGCCATTCCTCAACTGAGCAGCAGAGAAGCCCTGATGACACTAAGAAAGGGATAGTCATGCTTTCTGAAGGTGGAAGAAAGAAGGAAGAGATTTGGTCAGCTTCTTGCAAAACCTCTTCATCCCCTACTGATGCGGGAGGAGCCTCTGCCTCCTGGGCAAACCTGGCACCTCCAGCACCATTCACACAGAGGCAGCCCTAAAGAACTAAACTTGAGAGGTTTTTTGTTTCCATTTCTGTCGCTTTTCTCTCTGGAGTTCTCCTGGAGACGCCACTCCACATCCCCAGAGACAATGGGATTTGATGTGAGGGCAAAGTGCCCGTGGTCTGTTGGTAATCTCCCAGCTAACACATGCAGAGGAGAATTCACTCCTTTTCTCTCCTGAAATGCTGCCAGATTTTGGCATTTCCTGCAGAGAGTTTTCAGCTGGGCACTTGATCCTTTGGAGGGACAAGGCCTAATTCCTGCCTGACCATTTCCAGGCACTTCCCCCATCCCCAGCCCATCCATACCCCTGGTATCTTTGCTGTCCTGTGACCCTGTGTCCCACCCCCCCCCTGCCACTGCAGCTGGAAGGGTGGAATGGAAAATGATGTGTCTGAGGAAGCAGCTAATGAACTGGGCTGGCACTAGGAGAACGAGAACGGCAGGGCCCTGAGACTAAAGGGCTGGATGAGCTGGAGGGCTGAAAGAACCAGCAGCAAGCCAAGTGGGAGGTTCCAGATGAGAGATGGGGAGGGACCCTGCAGACACCTCACACAGGAATTGATGAAGTGGGACAGAGAGGAAGTGATTTCTGCCCTGGGGTATGGGGTGAGGTGTGCCGGTAGGCTCCCCTAGAGCACCTGCTTGGGTGGTGTCAGAGGACTGTCCTGAGCCAGGCAGGATTTAGGTGTTTGAGCGTTCAGGGTCAGGTGCTGCCACCACCACTGTAGGTAGGAGCCAGGCAGAGCCAGGCAGCTGCTGAACTAACCCCTCCCAGCCCCTGCAGTCTTCACCATTCATCTGTCCATCTCCACTCACTCTGTGCCCCTCCCCGGGGGCTTAAATACCATCAATATCTGTTTAGGACTCCTAAAGAGCTCTAAGGAAGGTTTTGGCCCTCAAATCTCTTAAAAACCCCCACCTAAAATCATCAGAATTCCTTCAAAAGTCATTACAATGATTCCAAACTCTGAAAGCCTATTTTGGAAGAGGTTTAAATTCATTCCTCAGCCTCTTTGGGTGTTCGACACCTATCTAAAATAGGCTTAAAACCACCTCAAAACATCACCAAAGTCTCCTCACAAGCAGTTCCTGAGCCATGGAGTCACTAAAGTCCCTTAAGGACTCTTCAAACTACTTTTGAAGAGAGTTCAGTGAGATTTTAGTCTTCTGTCAGGGTTAAACACCCTGCAAAAGTCTTGCAAAATGTTTCAAACTGCCTGGGGGGGAAAAAACAAAATAACCACCACCAACTCTGCCAAGATCTTCAAAAGTTACCAAACGATCTGCAAAACTCTTCAAAATGGTTTTGTGGGGATTGTGATGAGTTTCTGAGCTTCTTGAAGCCTACCACAGCCCTGGAAAATGCTTCAAGAGACTTAAAACTGCCCTGAAAATGAACCTCTCTTTAAAGCTCTGCAACCCCCCCTAAAAACTCATTCAAAACACTTTGAATGCTGCACTTTGGCCACGGCAACCCCAGGCAGAGCTACAGGCTGGGGGCAGAGTGGCTGAGAGCTGCCAAACAGAGAGGGACCTGGGGGTGCTGATTGACACCTGCCTAAACATGAGCCAGCAGTGTGCTCAGGTGGCCAAGAGGGCCAGTGGCATCCTGGCCTGCATTAGGAATAGTGTGGCCAGCAGGAGCAGGGAGGTCATTGTGCCCCTGGACTCTGCATTGGTTAGGCCACACCTTGAGTACTGTGTCCAGTTCTGGGCCCCTCAGTTTAGGAAGGACATCGAGGCACTTGAAGGTGTCCAGAGAAGGGCAACAAGGCTGGGGAGAGGCCTTGAGCACAGCCCTGGGAGGAGAGGCTGAGGGAGCTGGGGTTGTTTAGCCTGGAGAAGAGAAGGATCAGAGGTGACCTCATTGCCCTCTACAACTACCTGAAAGGTGGTTGTAGACAGGAGGAGGTTGGTCTCTTCTCCCAGGCAACCAGCACCAGAACAAGGGGACACAGTCTCAAGCTGTGCCAGGGGAGGTTTAGACTCGAGGTGAGGAAAAAGTTCTTCACTGAGCGAGTCGTTCGTCATTGGAATGTGCTGCCCAGGGAGGTGGTGGAGTCGCCGTCCCTGGAGGTGTTCAAGGGGAGATTGGATGTGGCACTTGGTGCCATGGTCTAGTTGTGAGGTCTGTTGGAACAGGTTGGACTTGATGATCCTTGGGGTCTCTTCCAACCTTAGTTACTGTGATACTGTGATGCTGTGAAAACATGCAGTTCACTGTGGTGAAGCCACATTATGCCCAGCTATTGAATCTTGTCCCAGCATGTGGACAAGTTCCCCTCTTTCATGAGAGAGACAAAAGCCAAGGCATTAGCCAGGCCACCACGCAACCCCTGCACGCTCCCATCATAGAATACATAGAAGAGAACCCAGAGAATAAACCAGGTTGGAAGAGACCTTCAAGATCATCGCGTCCAACCCATCAACCAATCCAACACCACCCAAACAACTAACCCACGGCACCAAGCACCCCATCAAGTCTTCTCCTGAAAACCTCCAGTGAGGGCGACTCCACCACCTCCCCAGGCAGCCCATTCCCATGGGCAATCACTCTCTCTGTGTAGAACTTCCTCCTAACCTCCAGCCTGAACCTCCCCTGGTGCAGCCTGAGACTGTGTCCTCTTGTTCTGGTACTGGCCGCCTGGGAGAAGAGACCAACATCCGTCTGCCTCCAACCTCCCTTCAGGTAGTTGTAGAGAGCAATAAGGTCACCCCTGAGTCTCCTCTTCTCCAGGCTAAGCAACCCCAGCTCCCTCAGCCTCTCCTCGCAGGGCTTGTGTTCCAAACCCCTCACCAACTTTGTTGCTCTTCTCTGGTCTCTTTCCAGCAAGTCAACATCCACACAAACTCTGCAAGGGGGCATTTACAGGCACCCTTCACAGGTATCGCTCTGCGGTTACTGGAACTACCTTTCCAGAACGTTTCTGGCCTGCATCAGGAACAGTGTGGCCAGCAGGAGCAGGGAGGTCATTGTGCCCCTGAACACTGCACTGGTTAGGCCGCACCTCGAGTCCTGTGTCCAGTTCTGGGCCCCTCAGTTTAGGAAGGAGGGAGCGCTGGTTGGAGTCCCGGGCAAGGTGGACCGTGGCAGCAGCAGCACGTACCCAGGTATAGGCTCAAACACAAATAGGGGGGGGCTCATTTACCAAACAGTCTCACTGTCTCACAGTATCACCAAGGTTGGAAGAGACCCCAAGGATCATCGAGTCCAACCTGTCCCAACAGACCTCACAACTAGACCATGGCACCAAGTGCCACGTCCAATCTCCCCTTGAACACCTCCAGGGACGGCGACTCCACCACCTCCCTGGGCAGCACATCCCAATGCCGAACGACTCGCTCAGTGAAGAACTTTTTCCTCACCTCGAGTCTAAACCTCCCCTGGCACAGCTTGAGACTGTGTCCCCTTGTTCTGGTGCTGGTTGTCTGGGAGAAGAGACCAACCCCTTCCTGGCTACAGCCACCCTTCAGGTAGTTGTAGAGGGCAATGAGGTCACCTCTGATCCTTCTCTTCTCCAGGCTAAACAACCCCAGCTCCCTCAGCCTCTCCTCCCAGGGCTGTGCTCAAGGCCTCTCCCCAGCCTTGTTGCCCTTCTCTGGACATCTTTAAGTGTCTCGATGTCCTTCCTAAACTGAGGGGCCCAGAACCGGACACAGGACTCAAGGTGTGGCCTAACCAATGCAGAGTCCAGGGGCACAATGACCTCCCTGCTCCTGCTGGCCACACTATTCCTAATGCAGGCCAGGATGCCATTGGCCTTCTTGGCCACCTGGGCACACTGCTGGCTCATGTTTAGGCGGCTGTCAACCAGCACCCCCAGGTCCCTCTCTGTTTGGCAGCTCTCCAGCCACTCTGACCCCAGCCTGTAGTTCTGCATGGGGTTGCCGTGGCCAAAGTGCAGCACCCGGCACTTGGACTTGTTAAATGCCATCCCATTGGCCTCTGCCCATCTGCCCAGTGGGTCGAGGTCCCTCTGCAGAGCCTTTCCACCCTCTAACTGACCAACATCTGTTCCCAACTTGGTGCCATCTGCAAACTTGCTGATGACTGACTGAACCCCCTCCTCCAGATCATCAATGAAGATGTTGAAGAGGATGGGGCCCAGCACTGATCCCTGGGGGACGCCACTGGTGCCTGGCTGCCAGCTGGCTGTGGCACCATTCACCACCACTCTCTGGGCTCGGCCCTCCAGCCAGTTCCTAACGACCCCTCTTTACCATTTGCCCCAGTGAATACTGGCCCAAGGAGCATCTGTTGCTAACACAAAGCTTAACCAAAGACCTGCCATCTACCAAGTGTAGGATAACCAGGGAAACAAACATCTAGCCTGGCCCCTGTGTACCACAGGGGTGAGACCACGCCCAGGTAGGCTGTTTACCTGGACTCAGTGGCACCAGGATCCCCCCTCCCCCCTGCTGCCTCCAGAAAGGAGGGGGAACAAAGGAGGGTTAACACACAGAGAAGTATGTTCTGGAACTATTTGGGGCACAACCCTGGCCATAAGCATCATCCACTACAGCGCTGGGCCCCATCCTCTTCAACATCTTCACTGATGATCTGGATGAGGGGATTGAGTCAGTCATCAGCAAGGACACCAAATTAGGAGCAGATGTTGAGGGTAGGAGGGACCTTGACTGGCTGGACAGATGGGCAGAGTCCAACGGGAGGGCATTCAACAAGTCCAAGTGCCAGGGGCTGCACTTTGGCCACAACAACCCCGTGCAGTGCTACAGGCAGGGGCCAGAGTGACTGGAGGGCTGCCAGACAGAGAGGGACCTGGGGGTGCTGTTTGATGGTAGGCTGAACATGAGCCAGCAGTGCACCCAGGTGGCTAAGAAGGCCAATGACATCCTGGCCTGCATTAGGAACAGTGTGGCCAGCAGGAGCAGGGAGGTCATTCTGCCCTGTACTCAGCACTGGTTAGGCCACACCTTGAGTCCTGTGTCCAGTTCTGGGCCCCTCAATTTAAGAAGGATATTGAGACTCTTGAACATGTCCAGAGAAGGGCAATGAGACTGGGGAGGGGTCTTGAGCACAGCCCTGTGAGGAGAGGCTGAAGGAGATGAGGTTGCTTAGCCTGGAGAAGAGGAGGCTCAGGGGAGACCTTCTTGCTCTCTCCAACTCCCTGAAGGGAGGCTGTAGCCAGGAGGGGGTTGGTCTCTTCTCCCAGGCAACCAGCACCAGAACAAGAGGACACAGTCTCAAGCTGCACCAAGGGAAGTTTAGGCTTGAGGTGAGGAGGAAGTTCTTCACAGAGTGTTGTTGGCCACTGGAATGTGCTGCCCAGGGAGGTGGTGGAGTCCCCATCCCTGGAGGTGTTCAAGAGGGGATTGGACATGGTAGTTGGTGCCATGGTGTAGGAGTCCTGAGGTGCTGGGTGACAGGTTGGACTTGATGATCTTTGAGGTCTTTTCCAACCTTATTGATTCTATGATTTAGGGGGCTTTAATCCCCTCTAAGAACATTCAGGCCTGCAAGCAGCCTTTTGGGGAAGCTGCCCCCACCCCTCACTGCCTTTTTCTCTGCTGCATCATTGCCTCCCCCCCTGCCCCAAGGCATTATGGAAGGAAAGACAGAAAAAGGGAAACAGCTTCTCAGCTCTCTGTCCCCCCCGAAGCCAGGGACAACCTTCTTGGTAAGATCCATGCCTTCAACCCACAGCTGAGCTCTTGTTGTGCTTCTCTTCTCTCTGAGAGCTGTTGCACAGCTCTGCATCTCCAAGCTCAGGCTGCTGGGAGGACACCTGGGGACACTGGGAGCACCAGGAAGGGAATTTGGAGGGACAGGGAGAACACAGGGGCCATACTCTTACAGCACTTACTGCTACTGGGAGCAGACCCCTCACAACTCTTCCAGACGGCTGCAGACCGACCCCCCTCCCCCCGCCCCTGCTTGCCTACGGCCCTCCCCCTCCCCCTTAGCTGCCGCTTCTCGCTGCTCCCCCCCCGCCGCCTCCACCCACCAGATCCACACGGCCTCGGGGGTCGGCAGCCTGCCGCCAGGTCCAGGCAGCCCTGCACAGGGCAGAGTCCTGCAGCTGCTACGGAAGAACCCCGGAGAGCACCAGAGGCTGTCGCTAACCTGGGGCAGAGCAGAGGGGCCGAAAGCAGCCGACGGACGCTGGGAAAGGCGGAGCGAAGAGCAGAGCTCAGCTCAGCCGGGCGGCGCTCAGCGCTCCCCGACCCGCAGCGGCCCCCAACCCCCCTCCCCCCACCCCGCATCTCCTCCCGAATCCAGCCCCTCCCCCCCCCGCAGCGGCCCCCGAGCCCCCCGACCCGCAGCGGCCCCCAACCCCCCTCCCCCCACCCCGCATCACCTCCCGAATCCAGCCCGCCCCCCCCGCAGCGGCCCCCGAGCCCCCCGACCCGCAGCGGCTCCCAGCCCCCCTCCCCCACCCCGCATCACCTCCCGAATCCAGCCCCTCCCCCCCCCGCAGCGGCCCCCGAGCCCCCCGACCCGCAGCGGCCCCCAACCCCCCTCCCCCACCCCGCCTCACCTCCCGAATCCAGGCCCCCGCAGCGGCCCCCGAGCCCCCCGACCCTCAGCGGTTCCCAACCCCCCTCCCCCCACCCCGCATCTCCTCCCGGCTGCCCCCCCCCCGCAGCGGCCCCCAACCCCCCCTCCCTCCCGCAGCGGCTCCCAACCCCCCTCCCCCCACCCCGCATCACCTCCCGAATCCAGCTCCGCCCCCCCGCAGCGGCCCCCGAGCCCCCCGACCCGCAGCGGCCCCCAACCCCCCTCCCCCCACCCCGCATCTCCTCCCGACTGCCCCCCCCACCCCCCCGCCACCACCCCCCCCCCGCAGCGGCTCCCGAACCCTCCCCCCGCCCGCAGCGGCTCCCAACCCCCCGACCCCGCATCACCTCCCGACTGCCTCCCTCCCCCCCCCCCCCCCCGCAGCGGCTCCCGAACCCTCCCCCCCCGCAGCGGCTCCCGAACCCCGACCACCCATCGCTGCCGCTTGCCCAACCGGTTCCACGCGGTCCCGGCGCCCTGCCGCCAGCTCCGGGAACGCTCCCGCAGGCAGAGCCAAGGCAGAGCCCTGCGGCTGCTACAGAGCCACCTCCGGGAGCAGCAGAGACTGGCACCGACCCAGGGCAGAGGGCGCAGGGGTCCTGCTGGCCAGGACCGGCGCCATGTTAGTGAGGGCGGCGGCTTGTTGGGGAGGGCCGCGGCGCCATCTTGGGGAGGGCGGCGGCGCCATCTTGGGGAGGGCGGCGACGCCATCTTGGGGAGGGCGGCGGCGCCATCTTGGGGAGGGCGGCTGCTTCTTGGTGCAGCTGGCTGGCGCCCTCTTGCTGCCTCCAGGTCCCTTTGGATGGCCCCAGAGCCCCTTTGTCACCCTCCAAACCCCTTCAGGTGCCCCCAGCTCGCCTTTAGATGCCGGGGGAGACAAGGCTGGGGCGTCCCGAGGCTGCAGGGGCGCCGAAAAGCAGAGTGAGACCTCCCCAAGTGCTGCGGGACTGCAGCACTGGACCCCCCGCAGAGAGCCCTAACCTTGGGTGCCACCACCACCTCCTTCGGGACCCTCCAGGATCCCCTTTCCAAACCTTAAAGAGTGCCCGCCCCCCCCCGCCCCCCGACACCCTCAAACCCTTTTGACACATGCACTGTAACCCCAGCCCCTCCTTGGCCCCTCAGAGCCCCCCCAAGAACCATCCCTCCCCACCAATTCCTATCTGATCCTTTTTGTTCTCTCCAGAATCCCCTTAGGACACTCCCCAGGGCGCCCCCCCCCCCCCCCCCCCCCCCCCCCAAAAACTGAAGACCCTCTCCAAAACCTTAAGACACACCCACCCCACCCAAGCCCAGGACACCTCCAGACCCTTATGACCCACCCCCAGACCCCTGCATACTCCTGTGGTCCCCTGCGGACCCCTGCGGACCCCTGCGGAACTCCGTAGACCCCCGAGCACCCCTGCAGACCCTTACAGATCCCTGCAGACACCTGCAGAATCCCTCAGAGCCCTGCAGACCCTCTCAGACACCTATGGCCCCTGCGCACCCTTATGGAGCCCTGCAGACCCCCACAGACCCTTGCGGACCCCCACAGAACCCTACGGACCCCTGCGGACCCCTGCAAAGCCCTAGAGACACCCCCAGAGCCCTGCAGGCTCCTGAGGGGCCCCTATGGCCCCTTGCAGACCCTTACAGACCCCTTTGGATGCCTACAGATCCCCACACACCCTTACGGAGCCCTGCAGACCCCTACAGACCTCCGCTGACCCCTGCAGAACCCCACGGACCCCTGCAGACCCTTATGAACTCTTATGGACCCCTGCAGACCCTTATGGACCCCTGCAGACCCTAATGGACTCTTATGGACCCCTGCAGACCCTTATGGACCCCTATGGACCCCTGCAGCCCCTTATGGACCCCTATGGACCCCTGCAGACCCTTATGGACTCTTATGGACCCCTGCAGACACTTATGGACTCTTGTGGACCCCTGCAGACCCTAATGGACCCCTGCAGACCCTTATGGACCCCTGCAGACCCTTATGGACTCTTATGGACCCCTGCAGACCCTTATGGACCCCTGCAGACCCTTATGGACTCTTATGGACCCCTGCAGACCCTTATGGACCCCTGCAGACCCTTATGGACTCTTATGGACCCCTGCAGACCCTAATGGACTCTTAAGGACCCCTGCAGACCCTAATGGACTCTTAAGGACCCCTGCAGACCCTTATGGACCCCTGCAGACCCTAATGGACTCTTATGGACCCCTGCAGACCCTTATGGACCCTTATGGACCCCTGCAGACCCTAATGGACTCTTATGGACCCCTGCAGACCCTTATGGACCCCTGCAGACCCTTATGGACCCTTATGGACCCCTGCAGACCCTTATGGACCCTTATCGACCCCTGCAGACCCTTATGGACTCTCTTATGACCCCTGCAGACCCTTATGGACTCTTATGGACCCCTGCAGATCCTTATGGACCCCTGCAGACCCTTATGGACCCTTATGGACCCCTGCAGACCCTTATGGACCCCTGCAGACCCTTATGGACCCTTATGGACCCCTGCAGACCCTTATGGACCCTTATCGACCCCTGCAGACCCTTATGGACTCTCTTATGACCCCTGCAGACCCTTATGGACTCTTATGGACCCCTGCAGACCCTTATGGACTCTTATGGACCCCTGCAGACCCTTATGGACCCCTGCAGACCCTAATGGACTCTTATGGACCCCTGCAGACCCTTATGGACCCCTGCAGACCCTAATGGACTCTTATGGACCCCTGCAGACCCTTATGGACCCCTGCAGACCCTAATGGACTCTTATGGACCCCTGCAGACCCTTATGGACTCTTATGGACCCCTGCAGACCCTTATGGACCCCTGCAGACCCTTATGGACTCTTATGGACCCCTGCAGACCCTAATGGACTCTTATGGACCCCTGCAGACCCTTATGGACCCCTGCAGACCCTAATGGACCCCTGCAGACCCTTATGGACTCTTATGGACCCCTGCAGACCCTTATGGACCCCTGCAGACCCTAATGGACCCCTGCAGACCCTTATGGACTCTTATGGACCCCTGAAGACCCTTATGGACCCCTGCAGACCCTTATGGAATCTTATGGACCCCTGCAGACCCTTATGGACCCCTGCAGACCCTAATGGACTCTTATGGACCCCTGCAGGCCCTTATGGACTCTCTTATGACCCCTGCAGACCCTTTTGGACCCTTATAGACCCCTGCAGACCCTTATGGACTCTTATGGACCCCTGCAGACCCTTATGAACTCTTATGGACCCCTGCAGACCCTAATGGACTCTTATGGACCCCTGCAGACCCTTATGGACCCCTGCAGACCCTAATGGACTCTTATGGACCCCTGCAGACCCTTATGGACCCCTGCAGACCCTTATGGACTCTTATGGACCCCTGCAGACCCTTATTCACCCCTGCAGACCCTTATGGAGTCTTATGGACCCCTGCAGACCCTTATGGACCCCTGCAGACCCTTATGGACTCTTATGGACCCCTGCAGACCCTTATGGACCCCTGCAGACCCTAATGGACTCTTATGGACCCCTGCAGACCCTTATGGACCCCTGCAGACCCTAATGGACTCTTATGGACCCCTGCAGACCCTTATTCACCCCTGCAGACCCTTATGGACCCCTGCAGACCCTTATTCACCCCTGCAGACCCTTATGGACTCTTATGGACCCCTGCAGACCCTAATGGACTCTTATGGACCCCTGCAGACCCTTATGGACCCCTGCAGACCGTTATGGACCCTTATGGACCCCTGCAGACCCTTATGGACTCTTATGGACCCCTGCAGTCCCTTATGGACCCTTATGGACCCTTGCAGACCCTTATGGACCCTTATGGACCCCTGCAGACCCTTATGGACCCCTGCAGACCCTAATGGACCCCTGCAGACCCTTATGGAATCTTATGGACCCCTGCAGACCCTTAAGGACCCCTGCAGACCCTAATGGACTCTTATGACCCCTGCAGACCCTTATGGACCCCTGCAGACCCTTATGGACCCCTGCAGACCCTAATGGACTCTTATGGACCCCTGAAGACCCTTATGGACCCCTGCAGACCCTTATGGACCCCTGCAGACCCTTATGGAATCTTATGGACCCCTGCAGACCCTTAAGGACCCCTGCAGACCCTAATGGACTCTTATGGACCCCTGCAGACCCTTATGGACTCTCTTATGACCCCTGCAGACCCTTATGGACTCTTATGGACCCCTGCAGATCCTTATGGACCCCTGCAGACCCTTATGGACTCTTATGGACCCCTGCAGATCCTTATGGACCCCTGCAGACCCTTATGGACCCCTGCAGACCCCTGCAGACCCTTATGGACCCCTGCAGACCCCTGCAGACCCTTATGGACCCCTGCAGACCCCTGCAGACCCTTATGGACCCCTGCAGACCCTAATGGACCCCTGCAGACCCTTATGGACTCTTATGGACCCCTGCAGACCCTAATGGACTCTTATGGACCCTTGCAGACCCTTATGGACCCCTGCAGACCCTTATGGACCCCTGCAGACCCTAATGGACTCTTATGGACCCCTGCAGACCCTTATGGACCCCTGCAGACCCTTATGGACCTCTGCAGACCCTTATGGACCCTTATGGACCCCTGCAGACCCTTATGGACCCCTGCAGACCCTTATGGACCCTTATGGACCCCTGCAGACCCTTATGGACCCCTGCAGACCCTTATGGACCCTTATGGACCCCTGCAGACCCTAATGGACCCCTGCAGACCCTTATGGACCCCTGCAGACCCCTGCAGACCCTTGCAGCCCCCAGGAATCCCTGCAGACGCCTCCAGGCCCTTATGGACCCCTTGGGAATCCTTGCTGAGCCCTATGGACACCACCTGTGGACCCCTCTGCCCCGCCATGGACCCCCCTGGGACCCCTGCAGACCCTTACAGAACCCTGAGGGGCGCTGTGGCCTCTCACACAGCCTCATGGAGCCCTGACCCTCCCCCGCGGAACACTGCGGCTCCTTACGGACCCTCCCCCCCCTTGGACCCTGGCCAAGGGAACCCTGCAGGCCCTTATGGAATCCTATGGACCCCTGAGGACCCCTGCAGACCCCTCCAGGCCCCTCCAGACCCTTATGGACCCCTGCAGACCCCTGCAGACCTTTACAGAGCCCTGCAGCCCCCTGCAGATTCTAATGGAGCCCCAGGGACCCTTGCAGACCCCCCACAGACCCTTGCAAACCCCCAGCAGACCCCTATGGAACACCATGGACCTTTGCAGGGCCCTGCAGACCTTTAGAGACCCCCACAGACCCTTACAGAGCCCCACAGACCCTTGCAGGCCCCTGCAGACCCTTATGGACCCCTGCAGACCCCTGTGGACCCTTACAGAGCCCCACAGACCCTTGCAGACCCCCCACAGACCCTTATGGACCCCTACAGACCCCTGTGGACTCTCACACAGCCTTGCAGGACCCTTGCAGGACCCTACAGACCCCCCCCGACTCCTGCAGACCCTTTTGGAGCCCCACAGACCCCTGCAGACCCTCACAGCCCCCTGCAGACCCTTGCAGGCCCCCACAGACCCCTGTGGACCCTTATGGAGCCCCACAGACCCTCACAGACCCCCATGGACCCCTGCAGACCCTTATGGACCCCTGCAGACCCTTATGGACTCTTATGGACCCCTGCAGACCCTTATGGACCCCTGCAGACCCCTGCAGACCCTTACAGAGCCCCACAGACCCTTGCAGCCCCCCTGCAGAGCCTTATGGACCCCTACAGACCCCTGCAGAGCCTTACAGAGCCCCACAGACCCTTGCAGACCCCCCACAGACCCTTATGGAGCTCTGCAGACCCTTGTGGAGCCCCACAGACCCTTATGGACCCTTACAGACCCCTGTGGACCCTTACGAACCCCCCACAGACTCCTGTGGACCCTTATGGAGCCCCACAGACCCCTGCGGACCCTCACAGACCCCTGCAGACCCCTGTGGACCCTTATGGAGCCCCACAGACCCTTCCAGACCCCCATGGACCCCTGTGGACCCTTATGGAGCCCCACAGACCCTTCCAGACCCCCATGGAGCCCTGTGGACCCTTATGGAGCCCCACAGACCCTTCCAGACCCCCATGGAGCCCTGTGGACCCTTATGGAGCCCCACAGACCCTTCCAGACCCCCTGCAGACCCTTATGGACCCCTACAGACCCCTGTGGACCCTTACAGAGCCTTGCAGGACCCTTGCAGGACCCTACAGACCCCCCCAGACTCCTGCAGACCCTTTTGGAGCCCCACAGACCCTTGCAGGCCCCCACAGACCCCTGTGGACCCTTATGGAGCCCCACAGACCCTTACAGACCCCCATGGACCCCTTATGGAGCCCCACAGGCCCTTCCAGACCCCCTGTGGACCCTTATGGAGCCCCACAGACCCTTCCAGACCCCCATGGATCCCTATGGACCCTTATGGAGCCCCACAGACCCTTCCAGACCCCCATGGACCCCTATGGACCCTTATGGAGCCCCACAGACCCTTCCAGACCCCCATGGACCCCTGTGGACCCTTATGGAGCCCCACAGACCCTTCCAGACCCCCATGGACCCCTATGGACCCTTATGGAGCCCCACAGACCCTTACAGACCCCCATGGACCCCTGAGGACCCTTATGGAGCCCCACAGGCCCTTCCAGACCCCCATGGACCCCTGTGGACCCTCTCAGACCCCTGCAGACCCTTAACAGTCCCCTGCAGCCCATTGCAGGCCCCCACAGACCCCTGTGGACCTTTGCAGGCCCCTGAGACCATTATGGACCCCTGCAGACCCCTGTGGAGCCCCACAGACCCTTATGGACCCTGCAGACCCCTGCAGACCCTTACAGAGCCCCACAGACCCTTTCAGACCCCCAACAGACCCTTATGGACCCCTACAGACCCCTGCAGACCCTTACAGAGCCTTGCAGGACCCTTGCAGGACCCTACAGACCCCCCCAGACTCCTGCAGACCCTTTTGGAGCCCCACAGACCCCTGCAGACCCCCATGGACCCCTGTGGACCCTTATGGAGCCCCACAGACCCTCACAGACCCCCATGGACCCCTGTGGACCCTTATGGAGCCCCACAGACCTTCACAGACCCCCATGGACCCCTGCAGACCCTTATGGACTCTTATGGACCCCTGCAGACCCTTATGGACTCTTATGGATCCCTGCAGACCCTTATGGACCCCTGCAGACCCTTATGGACTCTTAAGGACCCCTGCTGACCCTTATGGACCCCTGCAGACCCTTATGGACCCCTGCAGACCCTTATGGACTCTTATGGACCCCTGCAGACCCTTATGGACCCCTGCAGACCCTAATGGACTCTTATGGACCCCTGCAGGCCCTTATGGACCCCTGCAGACCCTTATGGAACCCTGCAGACCCTTATGGACTATTATGGACCCCTGCAGACCCTTATGGACTCTTATGGACCCCTGCAGACCCTTATGGACCCCTGCAGACCCTAATGGACTCTTATGGACCCCTGCAGACCCTTTTGGACCCCTGCAGACCCTTATGGACCCCTACAGACCCCTGAGGACACTCACACAGCCTTGCAGGACCCTTGCAGGACCCTACAGACCCCCCCAGAGTCCTGCAGACCCTTTTGGAGTCCCACAGACCCCTGCAGACCCTCCACAGACCTCTGCAGACACTCACAGCCCCCTGCAGACCCTTGCAGGCCCCCACAGACCCCTGTGGACCTTTGCAGGCCCCTGCAGACCCTTATTGACCCCTGCAGACCCCTGTGGAGCCCCACAGACCCTTATGGACCCTTACAGACCCCTGCAGACCCTTACAGAGCCCCACAGACCCTTGCAGACCCCCCACAGACCCTTATGGACCCCTGCAGACCCCTGTGGAGCCCCACAGACCCTTATGGACCCTTACAGACCCCTGTGGACCCTTACGAACCCCCCACAGACTCCTGTGGACCCTTATGGAGCCCCACAGACCCCTGTGGACCCTCACAGACCCCTGCAGACCCTCACAGACCCCTGCAGACCCTTGTGGACCCTTATGGAGCCCCACAGACCCCTGTGGACCCTCACAGACCCCTGCAGACCCTCACAGACCCCTGCAGACCCTTAGAGACCCCTGCAGACCCTCACAGACCCCTGCAGATCCTCACAGACCCCTGCAGACCCTTGCCAGACCCCTGCAGACCCTTATGGACCCTTATGGAGCCCCACAGACCCTTCCAGACCCCCATGGACCCCTATGGACCCTTCTGGAGCCCCACAGACCCTTACAGACCCCCCGTGGACCCCCGGCGGACTCTGGGGGGGGGGGGGGTTGCAGCAGAGGACCTCCGGAGGTCCCTGCCGGCCCCCAGCGCTTCGGCAGCGGCGGCCAAGGCCGAGCCTGGCGGGACCCAGCCGCGCCGCTGCCCTCCGGCCGGGCCCAGGCCCAGGCCCAGGCCCAGGCCCGGCTTAAGGAGGAGAGCGCCCGGAAACCACCGACTGATCTTTAATAGCCGAACGCTTGGGAATGCAGGACCCGGTGTGTACAGCTTAAAAAAATAGCATCTTGTTTGTTTTTTTTTTTGTTGTTTTTAAACCCTCTGATCTTAAAAATAGACAAAATAGTGTAGTGGAGCTTAAAACGCGGCCGAGCGGCGCGGCGACGTCGGCGAGCGGCACCGAGGCCATTAGGACACCGCTTCGGCGGCTAAGAAGGTTGTGCTGGCAGCAGTCACTCTCTCGCAGTCCGAGTCCGCCGCGGCCTTGCCTTTGCCGGAGCGCTCCTGCTGCACGCTCTCCCTCCTCTCGGCCAGCTTGGAGGTGGAGCGCGCCACGGCGCCGGCCTGGCCGCCGTTGGTCTGCGAGCAGACGCTGCTGACCTTCGCCGCCTTGCGCTTGCGGTGCCCGTCGTGGACTTTGTACTTCATGAGGAGGATGAAGATGAACACGAGAACCGAGGCCACGATGATCCCCCCGATGACGATGATCATGGTCCCCCCCAGGAACTGCGCGTGGAGGGAGCGGCACTGCTTGTACTCCTGCCGGGTGGTGAACTGCACGCAGCCGAGGGCGCGGGTGGCCGTCAGCGAGGTCAGCCCGTCGTCGTAAACGGCCAGGACGCAGAGGTCGTAGTCGCGCCCCGCGGCCAGATCGGTCAGGAAGAAGGATTTGCTGGCGGCTGGAATCATCCTGGAAGGGAAAAGGAGCGCAGTGAGTAGCCAGGCTGGGCCGGGAGCGGAGCTCTCTCTTCCCCGCCGGCGCTGCAACGAGAGAACGAACAGCGCGCGTCCAAGAGTCGCAGGGTGGTAAGGGGCTGGAAGAGGACTCCACCACCTCTCTGGACAGCCTCCACCACGTCTCCGGACAGCCTGTGAAGAAGTTGATGCTCTCCACAGGTCCCTTCCAACCCCCACCTGTGACTCCAGGATTACAGTATCAACCAAGCCACTGGCTTTGCTAAGCCGGAGCCCCGGAAGCTGTTCCCCAATCAATGGATGTTATTTTCACAGTATCACAGTAACTAAGGTTGGAAGAGACCCCAAGGATCATCAAGTCCAACCTGTTCCAACAGACCTCACGACTAGACCATGGCACCAAGTGCCACGTCCAATCTCCCCTTGAACACCTCCAGGGACGGTGACTCCACCACCTCCCTGGGCAGCACATCCCAATGGCGAATGCAGAGGGACCTGGACAGGCTGGGCAGATGGGCAGAGTCCAACGGCATGAGATTGAACACATCCAAGTGCCAGGTGCTGCACATTGGCCACAGCAACCCCAGGCAGAGCTACAGGCTGGGGTCAGAGTGGCTGGAGAGCAGTCAGGCTGAGAGGGACCTGGGGGTGCTGGTTGAGAGTAGGCTGAACATGAGCCTGCAGTGTGCCCAGGCAGCCAAGAGGGCCAATGGCATCCTGGCCTGCATCAGGAACAGAGTGGCCAGCAGGAGCAGGGAGGTCATTCTGCCCCTGTACACTGCACTGGTTAGGCCGCACCTCGAGTACTGTGTCCAGTTCTGGGCCCCTCAGTTTAGGAAGGAGGTTGACTTGCTGGAACGAGTCCAGAGAAGAGCAACAAAGTTGGTGAGGGGTTTGGAACACAGCCCTGTGAGGAGAGGCTGAGGGAGCTGGGGTTGCTTAGCCTGGAGAAGAGGAGACTCAGGGGTGACCTTATTGCTCTCTACAACTACCTGAAGGGAGGTTGGAGACAGACGGATGTTGGTCTCTTCTCCCAGGCAAGCAGTACCAGAACAAGAGGACACAGTCTCAGGCTGCACCAGGGGAGGTTCAGGCTGGATGTTAGGACAAAGTTCTATACAGAAAGAGTGATTGCCCATGGGAATGGGCTGCCTGGGGAGGTGGTGGAGTCGCCATCACTGGAGGTGTTCAGGAGAAGACTTGACAGGGTGCTTGGTGCCGTGGGTTAGTTGCTTGGGCGGTGTTGGATTGGTTGATGGGTTGGACGCCATGATCTTGAAGGTCTCTTCCAACCTGGTTTATTCTGTGTATTCTATTCTATGTATTCTACGACTCGCTCAGTAAAGAACTTTCTCCTCACCTCGAGTCTAAACCTCCCCTGGCACAGCTTGAGACTGTGTCCCCTTGTTCTGGTGCTGGTTGCCTGGGAGAAGAGACCAACCCCCTCCTGTCTACAACCACCTTTCAGGTAGTTGTAGAGGGCAATGAGGTCACCTCTGGATCCTTCTCTTCTCCAGGCTAAACAATCCCAGCTCCCTCAGCCTCTCCTCACAGGGCTGTGCTCAAGGCCTCTCCCCAGCCTTGTTGCCCTTCTCTGGACACCTTCAAGTGTCTCGATGTCCTTCCTAAACTGAGGGGCCCAGAACTGGACACAGGACTCAAGGTGTGGCCTAACCAATGCAGAGTCCAGGGGCACAATGACCTCCCTGCTCCTGCTGGCCACACTATTCCTAATGCAGGCCAGGATGCCATTGGCCTTCTTGGCCACCTGGGCACACTGCTGGCTCATGTTTAGGCGGCTGTCAATCAGCACCCCCAGGTCCTTCTCTGTTTGGCAGCTCTCCAGCCACTCTGCCCCCAGCCTGTAGCTCTGCCTGGGGTTGCTGTGGCCAAAGTGCAGCCCCTGGCACTTGGACTTGTTGAATGCCATCCCAAATTGTCGCCTCCCTCCCTTTACACCCGTAGGCTGCTCGTACGGGCACAGGCGGATGGCCACTAGCTCACAGTTCGCAGAGGAAGAGGGAAATGGAAAGGTGAGGAAACATAAAGAAGCCAAAGGAGCAACTTAAATTCTCAAGATAAAGTTGCCATAGCAACTGCTCAACTTGATGCAGCCCAAAGGTTGCTGATGCATCCTACACAGCTTCATACTTCTCCCAGGCAACAAACTATCCCCTTTACCCTGCTCTTGTGAGACCCCCACCTCCAACACTGTGCCCAGCTCTGCTGTCCCCAGCGTAAGACAGACACAGAGCTGTTGGAGAGAGTCCAGAGGAGGGTCACGAAGATGATCTAAGGGCTGGAGCAGCTCTCCTGTGAGGACAGGCTGAGGGTGTTCAGCCTGGAGAAGAGAAGGCTCCAGAGAGGACCTAAGAGCTGCCTTCCAATACCTGAAGGGGATCCTGGGGGTGTTCTAGGCCAGGTTGGATGAGGCCTCAAGCAGCCAAGTCTACTTGAAAGTTGTCCCTGTCTGTGTCCAGGAGGCTGGAGTAGATAACCTCAGAGGTCCCTTCCAACCTGAGCCATTCCATGGCTCTGTGATTGTATGCTATCCTCTTTTTCTTATTTCCTGCTTCCCAGCCCTGAGAGCAGGGGAATAGAATAGAACAGAATAGAACAGAACAGAATAGAACAGAATAGAATAGAATAGAATAGAATAGAATAGAATAGAATAGAATAGAATAGAATAGAATAGAATAGAATAGAACAGAACAGAATAGACCAGGTTGGAGGAGACCTTTGAGATCATCGAGTCCAACCTATCACCCAACACCACCTAATCAACTAAACCATGGCACCAAGCATCCCATCCAGTCTCTTCCTAAACACCTCCAGTGATGGTGACTCCACCACCTCCCTGGGCAGCACATTCCAATGGCCAATCTCTCTTTCTATGAAGAACTTCTTCTTAACATCCAGCCTAAACCTCCTCTGGCACAGCTTGAGACTGTGTCCTCTTGTTCCGTCACAGGTTGCCTGGGAGAAGAGACCGACCCCCACCTGGCTACAAGCTCCCTTCAGGTAGTTGTAGAGAGCAATAAGGTCTCCCCTGAGCCTCCTGTTCTCCAGGCTAAGCAACCCCAGCTCCCTCAGCCTCTCCTCGCAGGGCTGTGCTCCAGACCCCTCCCCAGCTTTGTTGCCCTTGTCTGGACACGATGTGAGCAGTGTTACCTGTACACCAGGATGTCATCAGCAGAACTGTTGTACTGAATCTGGTACATCCGAATCCCAGGGAGGTGATGCTGGGAAGGCCACTGGATAAGAGCAGAAGATGAAGTCAACTCAGCAACCACAACTGCCCTCTCCTGCTGAGCCTTGGTTTCATTTGGGAAGCTGGACTTGGCAGATATGAGGATATCCGAGGGGCCAGGCTCTGCGTCCTTATCACAGTTGGTGCTGTTAGCGAGGTTGGGGTGTGGGGTGACGAGGAGCTCAACCGGAGCTGTTGACTCTCCTGCAGCATTGGATGCTATGCAGGTGAACGTGCCCTTGTCAGCCAAAGAGGTCACCAAAATATCCAGAGTGCCATTCTCATAAGAAGTGGTCCTGGATGTGTTAGAGACCAGCTTGCCATCGGGTGAGATCCAGCGAACGTAGGGATCTGGATCCCCCACGGCTTTGCACTTTAAAGAGGTGCTTTGGCCTTCTGTTGCTGTGAGCTTTGGGGTTCTGTGAGTGATCATGGGGGGTTCACAGACAAATTCCTCCTCTTTAATAGACCAAAAGTATTTGCCCATCAGTTCTGGTGGAGAGGCACAGGTCTCCAGGTCATCCTCCCTGGTGAGACGTCTCAGCCAGACGAGTTCACAGTTGCAGTGCAAAGGGTTCCCTCCGAAGCTCAGCACCAGGGATGAGAGTGGAGATCCTTTGGACTTGGCATAGACAGGGATCCTGGAAAACAAAGGATCAGGAGGGATCTTTTTCAGCTTGTTGGAGGTCATGTCTAGACGGGCCAGTTTGTGAAGGTTTGAGAAGATTCCCTCTGGCACAAACTCGATCAGGTTGTGATCCAGACTGACCGTGTTGACGTTGGAAAGCTTGGCGATGGTCTCCCAAGGGACGTTAACAAGATTGTTGTAGGACAGGTCCAGGTCTTCAATGGTTTCAATGAAGTCATCCAAGGACCCAGGAGAGATATAGTTTAATTGATTGTTACTGAGTATTAAATGCCTAAGGTTAATTAACCCTTTGAAATGATCTTCATTGATGTAAGTCAGTCTGTTACTATCCAAGTGTAAGGCGTGAAGGCCTTTGAGATCAAAGAATGCATAAGGCATGATCTGACTTATTGTGTTCCTCGACAAGGTCAAGTGGATCAAATTAGTCATGTTTGCAAAATCTTTTCTCCTGAGGGTGGTGATAAAGTTGTCCATCAGCCTCAGTTCTGCTGTTCTCCTGTCAATACTGGGGGGCACGAAGAGCAGCCCAGTCTTTGTGCAGAGAATCGTGAAGGATGGAGACAGGTTTTGACACATGCACCTTTTGGGACACATCATGGCCTTCACAGCAGTGCTAATAACCAGTAGATAGACAACCAACCTTTCCATCGTAAGAAAAAGAACAGACCTAGAGAAGGGAGGGGAAAACAACGACAAGCAAGAAGAAACCCACGTGAATATACTTTCATTGGCCATTAGAATAGAATAGAATAGAATAGAATAGAATAGAATAGAACAGAATTAACCAGGTTGGAAGAGACCTTCGAGATCATGGTGTCCAACCTATCATCTGACACCACCCAATCAACTAAACCATACAACCAAGCATCCTGTCAAGCCTCGCCCTGAACACCCCCAGCGTCGGCGACCCCACCACCTCCTCAGGCAGCCCATTCCAGTGGGCAATCACTCTCTCTGTGTAAAACTTCCTCCTAACCTCCAGCCTAAACCTCCCCTGGCGCAGCCTGAGACTGTGTCCTCTTGTTCTGGTACTGGTTGCCTGGGAGAAGAGACCAACCTCTGCCTGTCTACGAGCCCCCTTCAGGTAGTTGTAGAGAGCAATAAGGTCACCCCTGAGTCTCCTCTTCTCCAGACTAAGCAACCCCAGCTCCCTCAATCTCTCCTCATAGGGCTTGTGCTCCAAGCCCCTCACCAACCTTGTTGCCCTTTTCTGGACACGCTCCAGCAAGTCAACCTCCTTCCTAAACTGAGGGGCCCAGAACTGGACACAGGACTCGAGGTGCGGCCTAACCAGTGCAGTGTACAGGGGCAGAATGACCTCCCTGCTCCTGCTGGCCACACTGTTCCTGATGCAGGCCAGGATGCCACTGGCCCTCCTGGCTGCCTGGGCGCACTGCAGGCTCATGTTCAGTCTACCATCAACCAGCACCCCCAGGTCTCTCTCAACCTGACTGCTCTCCAGCCACTCTGACCCCAGCCTGTAGCTCTGCATGGGGTTGCTGTGGCCAATGTGCAGAACCTGGCACTTGGATGTGTTAAATCTCATGCCGTTGGACTCTGCCCATCTGCCCAGCCTGTCCAGGTCCCTCTGCAGAGCCTCTCTGCCCTTCAGCAGATCAACTCCTGCCCCCAGCTTGGTGTCATCAGCAAATTTACTGATGATGGACTCGATGCCCTCATCCAGATCATCAATAAAGATGTTAAAGAGCATGGGGCCCAGTACTGATCCCTGGGGCACACCACTGGTGACTGGCTGCCAGCTGGCTGTGGCACCATTCACCACCACTCTCTGGGCTCAGCCTCCAGCCAGTTCCTAACCCATCGCAGTGTGCTCCCATCCAAGCCATGGGCTGACAGCTTGGCCAGGAGTTTGCTGTGGGGGACGGTGTCAAAGGCCTTGCTGAGGTCCAGGTAGACTACATCCACAGCCTGCCCTGCATCCACCAGACGGGTCACCTGATCATAGAAGGAGATCAGGTTGGTCAGGCAGGACCTGCCCTTCCTAAACCCATGCTGGCTGGGCCTGATCCCTTGGCCATCCTCCAAGTTCTGTGCGACTGCACTCAGGATGACCTGCTCCATAACAGGTTTACATTGAGATTTGCAGTACAAGTCCACCTGTGACAACTGGAAACGCCTTCTGAGACCCTCCTGCAGTCACCTGCTGATATTAACTTGGATGTTTTCAGAGCAAACATCTTGTAGTTCCGTTCCAACCCAGCTCTGCTCTTCTTCCAACACCAACACGTGAGGCTGGCTGTGAGGCAACAGCCCAGCCCCAGCCAGTGCCATGCTTGGGGACACTGTTTGTCACACCAGGATGAGTTTATGGCCATGTAGTTACATGACCTCCTGTCCAGCCTTGGCTTGCAACCAGCATGGCCAGGCAGATGCAGAAGCAATGTTTCCCATTGTGATTTATTAGGCAGAGATATCAAAGCCTGGCACAGAGCACACCAAGAAAACATCCACCTTAAACAGCTGCTACGTGCCATGAACCCACAGAATAACTGAGGTTGGAACAGGACCTCCAAAGGTCCATCTGGTCCAACCCCCAAATCATAACCTGAAGTGATGGGCTAAGTGCAAACAGTTTGCAAAGATGGTAAAATGGGGGGGGGGGAGGGGGGGAGGGGGAAGGAAGCTCTTTCTAAACATAAAGACCATCAAGCAAAATAATCTGAGCAAGCCAGCAGCAAAAGCAGCGGGACCTCAGCATGGATGTGGAAGGTCTTCCAATCTGAAGGCCAGGCTGCACCCTCCAGCTCTATCTCACACATCAACAGAAGGTGCTTCCCAGGTGCTGTGAACAGCAAGACACCGGTTCCCACACAAACATCCCTCCAGGATGCATTTTGGGACCAGCATTTCTGCACCACCAGCATTTCCTTGACTCCTTGCCCACTGCGGCGGGCAGGCTTGCCTCTGCTTGAAACCAAGCCACTGGCTTTGCTAAGCCGGAGCCCCGGAAGCTGTTCCCCAATCAATGGATGTTATTTTCACAGTATCACAGTAACTAAGGTTGGAAGAGACCCCAAGGATCATCGAGTCCAACCTGTCCCAACAGACCTCCCAACTAGACCATGGCACCAAGTGCCACGTCCAATCTCCCCTTGAACACCTCCAGGGACGGTGACTCCACCACCTCCCTGGGCAGCACATCCCAAGGGCCAACGACTCGCTCAGTGAAGAACTTTTTCCTCACCTCGAGTCTAAACCTCCCCTGGCACAGCTTGAGACTGTGTCCCCTTGTTCTGGTGCTGGTTGCCTGGGAGAAGAGACCAACCCCTTCCTGTCTGCAACCACCTTTCAGGTAGTTGTAGAGGGCAATGAGGTCACCTCTGATCCTTCTCTTCTCCAGGCTAAACAACCCCAGCTCCCTCAGCCTCTCCTCACAGGGCTGTGCTCAAGGCCTCTCCCCAGCCTTGTTGCCCTTCTCTGGACACGTTCAAGTGTCTCGATGTCCTTCCTAACTGAGCTGTCCTTCCTAAGCTGAGGCTCCCAGAACTCAGCCCAGAAAACAGACTGGCAAATCCACCTCCAAAACACAAAGCACAAAGCTCTAAGGGTTGGTGCCACCTCACGTTAGACACCCAGGGAAGGAACCAAAGCCGTCGGGGACGTGGGCACAAGCCATTAACTTCTAGTAATGCAATTTAAAAGCCTTTTTTAATGAGCTGCCTGTCTGTCTGTCTCCCTCCCACTTCCTATCGCTTCCACTCCTCTCCCCCCCCCCCCCCACCTCCAGAACTTCCCAGCTCACAAAGTTCAAAGGCAAGTGGAGGTCAGTGTCACTGGCGCTCTAAACACCAGCACAGCGACAAGTTTCATGCTCAGGAGGTGCCCAAAGTAGCACAACCTGCATGGGAGCTATCAGAGACTCATGGCATGGGTTGCCTTGGAAGGAACCTTAAAGATCATCCAGTTTCAACCCCTCTGCCTTGGGCAGGGACACCTCTCAACTTGACTCAACTGCTCAAAGCCTCATCCAACCTGGCCTTGAACACCTCCAGGGAGGGGCCATCCACAACCTCTCCGGGAGACCTATTCCAGAGTACCACCACCCTCGCCCTGAAGAACCTCCTCCTAAGACCCTCTGGTTCCAACCCTCCTGCCATGGCCAGGGGCATTTCCCACTAGACCAGGTTGCTCAAAGCCTCATCCAGCCTGGGCTTAAACATTTCCAGGGATGAGGTGTCCACAGCTTCTCTGGGCAATTTCTTCCAGTGTCTCGCCAGACCTTGAGTACGAAGGAGAGACACAAAGCCGCAGACAGTTGTATAAATAAAGACAAGGATCACCAGGAGCTTTGCCAGTGGCACCAAGCTGAGGGGCAGTGTTCATCTGCTCAGAGGTAGGAAGCCTCTGCAGAGGGCCAGGCTGGATCAATGGGCCAAGATCAGTTGTATGAGGATTAACAATGACAAAGGCCGGGTCCTGCATTTGGGTCACAACAATTCCATGAGCTCTCCAGGCTTGGGTTAGAGCAGCTGGAAACTGCCCAGTGGAAAAGGGCATGGAAGGGTTGGTTGACAGCAGCTAAACATGAGCCCGCAGTGTGCCCAGGTGGCCAAAAGGCTCAGTAATGAAACAAATAAAACTTCCTTTTTTTCCAAGTTAAAATGAAGGGGGGGGGGGGGAGGGGAGGGGAGGGGGAGGAGATGAGTGGGTTGGCCAAGAAGATCTTCTGAGGGTCCCCTTCCAACCCAGTGCAATCCATGAAGCTGTGAGATGCACACAAGCTCTCACATCTGCAGATGCAACAGGAAGCATTTAGCTCTTGTCTGTCTCCTGCACCAACTGACTCTGGCCAGACCAGGAGCCCAGCTCAAAAGCCACCTGCCCCATCCTCATCTGGGTGCTCAGTGTCTCCTTGCAGTGTCCCAGCCTGGGGTGCCCAGAAAGTATTGGGAGAAATTTCATAAGACATTTCATAGCTGCTAAGCTCCAGCTAATTACAGGGGAGCTCTGGTAAAGGAGGGAGTAAACTGATCAGCCTTGTGGGACTGGTGGGCCAAGCAGCTGTCACCATGGCATTTCATTGACAGCCTGGAGGAAAACCCACTCCAAACGCCCACCAGCAGAGCTGGTTGAGAAGGATGAGGAAAGCTTCAAGTTCTCTGCCTGGTTTGGGTTTAATCTTCTAACAGGAGCATAAAAATAAAAAGCAGAAGAAGGTTTTGCAAGAAAGATCAAACAAGACACCCAAAAGAAGCCCAGAAGGTAGGGCAGGGAGGTTGTCAGCAAATGCCATCACTGGCAAAACAACAAAAATGAGTAACAGCAGTCTGCAGTTTCCTCCCTTCCCCTGCACCAGGAGCTTCAGCTCCAAAGGTCCTTTTGTCTCAGAGGGGTTGAGATAGGTTGGTTTGGAACAAGCCTCCCCCTGGACAGCGCCTGGCCTCCGAAGGAGGGACACTGGGGGGGGGGTACAAACACTTCCTTCTCCAAGCTAAATGTCAGAGGAGCTTTGGAGAGAAACCACCACCAAGAAGGCCAAGACAGGGTGAGGCCTCTGCTGTGAGCATGAGCCACACCCACGGGGGACCACCTCTCTCAGGAGCAGGCCACTCAGTCCAGGGCATTTCCAGGAGCAGCAGAGCCTGCTCCACCCCAGCAGAAACTTTTGTCTCCAGGCCATCAAGGGAGGTGAGCACACTGCCTCCACCTTGCCTGCCAGGAGCCAACATCAACTAAGCTTCCACTTCTCAACTTGCTAATTTAGCCTTTGAGCAAGCTGCCTGCAAAGCTCTTGGCATGCATAGCCCAGCACTCCTGAAGGCCTTTGTCTTGCAGCCATCAGGTCTGCAGGAGTATCTAGCACCAAAGGACCTGCTGGAACCTCTCCCTTGCTGTGCAGAATCCTGGATCTCTTTCTAAGGAGCATTGCTGCACCCTGGTCAGCAGCAATGAGCTAGATGCAAGAACTGCTTGGTGGAATCTTTTGGCAGCACAGGACAAGACCCTTGCAGTCCTTTTTCTAACCTACCAGTTTCCCCCACGATGAACCCACCTGAACACCTCATTAGGAGCAAGGAACAAGACTTCCACAGCACACAACCTGCAGGCTGGACACACAAACATTGCAGGACAGCCCACCAGCAGGAGTATCCTCCTAATCAGGGAATGATAGGGTTGGAAGGGACCTCTGGAGATCATCTAGTCCAACCCTCTGCTAAACCTCTGCTACCAGAGGAGATTTCCTCCCCTTTGAGCAAACACAGCCTGGGGTCTGCAGCTTTGCCATGCTGCTGAGTGTGGAGGAGCACCTTGGATGGTCTCAATGGCAACACTCCCATAGAGTGATTGAGGCTGGAAAAGCTGTCAGCCCAACACCACCGTGCCCATTAGACCATGTCCCGAAGTGCCATGGCCACATGGGGGTTTTTAAACCCCTCCAGCAACTCCACCAACACCCTGGGCAGCCTGTTCCAATGCCTGACCACTCCTGCAGGAAAGAATTTTTTCCTGATGTCCAACCTAAACCTCCCCTGGCACAGCTTGAGGGTGTTTCCTCTCCTATCAATTGTTACATGGGAGAAGAGACCAACCCCACCTCACACCAACCTCCCCTCAAGAGACCAGGAATATCTCCCCTCAGCCTCCTCTTGGCCAACCCCAGGTCCTTCAGGTGCTCCTCACCAGCCCTGTTCTCCAGACCCTTCCCCAGCTTTGTGGCCCTTCTCTGGACCCACTCCAGCACCTCAATGTCCTTCTTGGAGTGAGGGGCCCATAACTGACCTCGGCAATGGAGGCCATCCCTACAAAAGCAACACTTGCCCCTCTGGAGCCTTGGAGCCAGCCTCTCCATGCCTATGCTTCACTGTTAACACCAGCAACCACGAGAGCTCACCGTGGCTTGGTGCCACCCTCAGAGCCACCACCTGAAGGACACAGACCCTGCACCACACCCGGGAGGCATCCATCAGGGAAGAAAACAGGGGGGGAAAACTCACAGGAGAGGAGCTGGCAGCCTCAGCAACCAGCATTCCGGTGACTGCCCGGGGAGAGCCATCAGCCCAGTAAAGCCCACGCCAGGCAACCGTACTTCCAAGCCAGCAGCTCAGGCTGCATCCTCCGGGATCCAGGATGTGCCTGCAACGGGGAGGGTGGGTCCCACCTCGGCCTTTTTTTCCTCTTTTTTCCCTTCTTTTTTGTTTCTTTTTTTTTTTGGGGGGGGGGGGAGTTGCGTTAAAAGCAGCAGAGCAGTGTAAGGCACATCTGACAATGACACTGCAATTTATCAAGGACTGGGGAGGGGAGGGCAAAAAATCATCCAAAAATCCTGAGAACTAAACCCAAAAGCCTCGCTCCAGGCTGGTCCCTTCCCAGTTAGGGCTGCTGGGAGCGTTTAAAACCGGTGAGCCCGGAGAACAAACACTGGTGAGGGGGAGGAATGCCTGGGGATGCTGGGGTGGGGTGGTGGGTGAAGGAGGATGAGGATGGAGGGGGGGGGGGAAGAAAGGGGAGGGATTGGGGGGAGGAAGGGAGGATGAGGATTGCGGGGGGGAAAGAGGGGAGAGAATGAAAGGGAAAGGGAGATGAGGATGGAGGGGAAAGGAGGATGGAGAGGGCTGAAAAAGAGGATGAGGACGGAGGGGAAAGGGAGGACGAGAATGGGGGAGAAAAAGGAGGATGGAGGGGAAAAGGAGGATGGAGGGGAAAAGGAGGATGATGATTGGGAAATAAAAGGAGGATGGAGGGGAAAGGGTGATGACGATGGGGTAAAAAGGAGGATGAGGATGGGGGGGAAAGGAGGAGGAAGATGAGGATGTGGGGGGGGGAAAGGAGGATGAGGATTTCGGGGTAAAGAAAGAAGGGGAGGGGGGGAAGAGGAGAGGAAAAAGGAGGTTGTGAGGAGAGAGAAAGGAGAAGGCAAGGACCGGCGCACCCCGGTTGCAGATCCCTCCCCAAATCTCACCTCTCCCCCCGCGGCGAGCCTAGAGGGGCGGCGGGTCCCGCGTCGCCCGGGCCATTCCCCCGCCGTCCCCGGGCGCTGCGGCTTCAGCTCCGCCGTTCATCCCGGTGGAAGGGAACGGGAACAGGTCCGGGAAGGAGCCGCCGCACCGGCTGCCGCAGGGGCCGCCCCGCCCCGGCACCGCGCAGCGGCGGCAGAGATGGGGATGGGGAGGAGGAGGGGAAGAAGAGGAGGAGGGGAAGAAGAGGAGGAGGAGAAGATGAGGTGGGGGATGCACGTCCCGTTCCACCCCACAGTCGTAGCTCTGGGGAGGGCAGACGCGGTTAAATTCCACGCCCCACCCGGGCATCGTGCATCCCAGGGTCCGGTACCGAGAACCGTCGGAGCAGCATCTCCCGGGGCCACCCCCGCCGCCAGCCGAGACACTGGGGTTTGGCTGTTAATGGCTCTTTAATTAACGGGCGCTGGAGGATGAGGATCATAAAGAAGAAGGGGCAAAAGGTAAAAAGGGGGCGTTAGTGCTCTCAGCCGGTGGGGAGCAGTACTGGGAGGGGATGGGGTGGATGCTTCTCCTGAAGAACAGGATGGAAATGCCCTCAGGGGAAGTTTGAGGTGGACACAAGGAACAATTTCTTCATGGAAAGGGTTCTCCAGGCCTGACCCAGGCTGCCGAGGGCAGGGGGGGAGTCCCCATCTCTGGAGGGGTCTCAAAGCCGTGGAGATGTGATGCTTAGTGAGGCGGATTTGGTTGTGTTCAGACCTTGAAGTACCTTAAGTGCCTTACACGAGGGGGGGGATTTTAAAGGTCTTTTCCAACCCAAATGTTTCTGTGATTTGATTCTGGTCCAGAGCATCTTGGAGGAGATGGAGCTTCAAAGGGCCAGGCTGGTTCAGCTCTTGGACCCCACATTGCATTGGGCCTGGTGGAGCATTTTGGTTTCTATGTGACTTGAAGAACACTGGCATGGGTGGTGGGGTGCTGGCAGTCCCCTCCCATGCAGAAGGTGCAGAGCCTCTGGTTGCAAGGAACTGGCCCTGTTCTCCTGGCTGTACAGTGTAGGTGGAAAAAGTGAAATCCATGGAAGAAAGGGGGAGAAACCCTGGAAAATCCTCCCCTCACTGTGCAGGAGGAACCTCCAGTCAATCCTTCCTTCCCCCCCTGGGGGTTTCTTAGGTGTCATGGATGTGAAGCTACTGTTTTGAGGGCTTTTCTTTGTTTTAAGACAATATCTTCTCCGTGGGTCTGGGTGATGGCTCCACCACAAAGCAGCCTCCTCACCTAAATAACTTCATTAGAGGAACCCCAGTGGATTCCAGCCTGCTCTGAGAAGATTTGGGGAAGGAGAATTGTTGTATCACTGCTCTCCCATGACTCATGACTTGAGAATACCCCACAAAAATAAAGTAATAATATCTGGAGGTGTGATTCATGCTCCTGAGGAGGCCAGGATAGGGCAGGCTGCAGTATTTAGAGCAAGGAGCATCTTCTCCTCCATGATGAGATGGAGCCTCAACATTCTCCACCTGGGGATGCTAATGACTCTAATCTGTGTATGCAGGATATTAATGACTGCATGGGGAGCATGCAGTCTCCTCCAGGCTGAGAGGAGAAGTCCCCAGGCATGCACAGAAGAAAAGCAGGTCTGAGCCTTTCCTCTGCTTGGAGAATTAATATTGCAGCTGATGAAACTGTGGCTGCAAATAATTGTCATGTTTCCACATTGATGATTCCAGGATGGTGCCAAACCAGGAAACTGGGAGGGGTGGCTGGCAGAGTTGAGGAGGAGAACCTCACAAAGCTCAACAAAGGCAAGTGTAGGGCCCTGCAGAGGAACGTCCGGCCCCAGGACAGGCGAGGGGTGACCTGGTGGGAGAAGGACTTGGGGGTTCTGGTGGACAACAGTTCACCACGAGCCAGTGATGTGCCCTCATGGCCAGGAGGCCATTGGTGGATGAAGAACAGCATGACCAGCAGGTCAAAGGAGGGGGAAAAAACCCAAACCCCTTCACTTACCGACTAAATGTCATCTTCAAGGCGTTGCAAGTTGCTGCTGCCCTGCTGCATGCAGCCTCTGCTGGGAGCACAGGGGCTGCACTGCGGCCTCAAGCCTGGCGCTGGAGCCTGTCTCTTTGTGAAGTGCCTCCTTCATGTTAGGCACCACATTGCAGTTGGTTACCATGTCAACCTCTGAAGGAGCCTTTTTTCACTTCTTCTTCTTCTTCTTCATTTCATTGAAAAGAGAGAAGGTAGATACCTGAAGCCTGAGCTTGCTTCCCACTGCCATCGCACTGGGCATACATCTTCCTGGGCATGCTCAGATGTTAATGGGGGTTTGCTTCTAGACCCAACCCTTGAGCTGCATTTCTTCTCCCCTGGAGGTTTGCTTCCAGACCCAACCCTTGAGCTGCATTTCTTCTCCCCTGGAGGTTTGCTTCTAGACCCAACCCTTGAGCTGCATTTCTTCTCCCCTGGAGGTTTGCTTCCAGACCCAACCCTTGAGCTGCATTTCTTCTCCCCTGGAGGTTTGCTTCTAGACCCAACCCTTGAGCTGCATTTCTTCTCCCCTGGAGGTTTGCTTCCAGACCCAACCCTTGAGCTGCATTTCTTCTCCCCTGGAGGTTTGCTTCTAGACCCAACCCTGGAGCTGCATTTCTTCTCCCCTGGAGGTTTGCTTCTAGACCCAACCCTTGAGTTGCATTTCTTCTCCCCTGGAGGTTTGCTTCCAGACCCAACCCTGGAGCTGCATTTCTTCTCCCCTGGAGGTTTGCTTCCAGACCCAACCCTTGAGCTGCATTTCTTCTCCCCTGGAG